>NW_019397468.1:34030-59173 GCF_000591075.1 Eurytemora carolleeae | reverse complement strand
TTTGGCGTGCTACAACTTTAAAGGAAAAGAGTTACTCAACGATTAACTTTATTTAAAAACTTAACTTATATAGTAAAAATAATTGAATCTTAAACACATGTTTCATATATCAGCTGATCGAAAAACTCCCTCCTTGGATTTCTAGAATTCTTCAGGAAGACGATATTCATATCCGCCACAATTATTATTATTATTATTCTTATTATTATCATTATTATTATTATTATTATTATTATCATTATTATTATTATTATTATTATTATTATTATTATTATTAGCATTATTATTATTATTATGATTTTCTTATTAATTGCAGTAAAGGATCTTATGAAGCCAAATTTGAATTAAACACTGAAAATTTGGATTTTGAGTATATATCCATTCCTTTTCATCAGTTTAAGGTAATTTATTTGGGAAATTTCGGGGTAAACTAAATAGCTCATTAGCTATTGATTAGTATTGATCTTACTTTTCAAAGACAACTGTTGTCGGAGAAAAAGACAATTTTTCGTTCAGAATTTGTCCCTTTGTATTATCCATTTTTATCCGGAAACGTGTTCAATTTTGACCGTTTTCTCTATGTTTATCGTTTATCACACACAGAGAAGCACCAAAGATACTTTATAAATTTTCAGATAGAAACTTAAAGATATCTTTATCAGATTTGCTCAGGCAAAGGTTTAAGGGTTACCGTTGGGACCCTGATCGATGTTATTTGAAATAACCTCTTTATTCTCGTTTAGTAGAATACTGATTGAGTTCAGAAAGAATTCATAAATTCAAAAAAATCGTTGTCAAATCTGAGCTCAGAATATTTTGAGAATCTGAACTAATTTTGGTCTTTTAGGCATACTATAGAGGAGCACTAATAATAGACGCACCTCCCCTTGAGATAGCTCAGGTATTATTTATTTATTTTTAAATCACGATTCCTTAATCTTTTAGAAAATGAGAAAAAGGATTTCCATTTCCAGACGTAAGTATTTATATATTTTCTATTTTAAAAATTGGACGATGAATTATAGAAAGTGCATGAGATATTAAAAATAAACAATTACATTTACTAAGTAAGGTGGTATAGAATGTTCCCAAGAATCTACTGTACTGTACTGTATTGGACTGTACTGTACTGGCCTGTATACTGAACTGTACTGTACTGGACTGTACCGTACTGGACTGTACTTTAGTGGACTGTACTTTACCGGACTTTATTGTACTGTACTGTACTGAACTGTACTGGACTGTACTTGACTGTATTGGACTGTACTGGACTGGACTGTACTGTACTGGAATATTCTGTACTGGACGTTTCTGTACTGGACTTTTCTGTACTGGACTTTACTGTACTGGACTGTACTGCAATGGACTGTACTGTACTGGACTTTACGAACTGGGACCTTCTGAACTGTACTGTACTGATATTTCTGGACTTGACTTGACTGTACTGACCTGTACTGTACTGGACTGTACTGAACTGGAATGCACTGTACTGTACTCTAGATAGAACTAAATTTATTTAAATGATTACCTGCAACTGTTACCTTGTTTTCTTTCTTTGTCTAATCATTTAAAGGTTACACAAATACTATATTTGAGGAAGATGATTTATTTTAACCTTGGAATTGTCATATTACAAGAACTTCAGGTCGTCTTTACAGTCTCACATTTTGTGGGTAACCCTGTAGCATCCATTTTTGATTAAGGAAAGTAATGGAGTACAAGTTTTCAATAAGAAATAGCGTATACTATGACTTATAAAAGTAAGGTTTTATAATAATATAATTTTTATAACTTTTCAGGTTCAAACTTTTGGATTTCAAGTGTACGGTGGAGTGTATGATATGTACAAACAAGCAGGTGCCGGGGCCCTGGAACTAGATTATGTACAGTTATACTAGCTTGTATGTTTTGTATTTTTAGAAATAAAAAAATAGTTGTTGAGGAATAGGTTGAGAGAATAAAAATTAATTCTTATCATCGAAAATAAGTAATCGTATTCAATTATTCGTTTCTAAAATCTCTCTTTATTCACAAAGATTTTCTGCAGATTTTCTCTTATTTTTATTAAAAAGACGAAATTTGAAGAATTTGTAGAAATCTACCAAATAATTGATTCTAAAATTGATTTATTGAAAATTTCAATTGAGAAATATGTTCCTGACCATCTAATCAGTTTACTGTATAATTTTTACTTTATTTTTCATCGTCGTTATTTAATACTTTAAAAAACGATTCTGAAAATTCATGATTTTGTACGTCACTTGAACTCAAACTCAGTAATTATACATCGAGGAAACTCAGTTCAACCACCATACATTGCCGGTCACTCCCTTTAAAAAAACCCCTACAGTGTATACGTATATTTAGTGATCAGTTAAGATCATAAAGTGTTCAAAGTCAAAAATGAAATTAAAAAGTAAAAAGTGCAGATTTCTCCAAAAAGTTAAGTGTTAATTCAGAATATAAAAATACAAGTATGTAATTACAATAAAGCGTAGTTTGTGTAACTCTCCATGAACAGAAAGCTATGTTCGATTAACAATGTTACCCTTGAAACCTAAATCTGATCAAAAATGTCGTTTTTC
This sequence comes from Eurytemora carolleeae, assembly GCF_000591075.1. Lineage (NCBI taxonomy): Eukaryota > Metazoa > Arthropoda > Copepoda > Calanoida > Temoridae > Eurytemora > Eurytemora carolleeae. Next base: position 56,588 of record NW_019397468.1, on the reverse strand, counting down.
TGGCTCGAAAATTTTTTTTCTGTAAATTTCTCAAAAAAAATGCGCAAACTATTTTGCAGGGAAACCACAAATAAAATTTAACAGTTGAAATAAACAAAAACATGGATATATAATTCATTAATTCATAATTGATGATCAGCCTCAGAAGAAGCTTATAAGTGTACCGTTGTAAACCGGTTATAGTCATCTTTGCATGGAGAGTCACTTGAAGTCCCTTTAATCTATATTAATTTAGAAGATGGGCGCGAAGCGCCCTCTAAGGCTAGAAAGAAGGGCGCGAAGCGCCTTGAATTTCTAGTATGATAAATTGCATGTAAATAACATGGTAGTCTACTGGCTCCTGGATCCACCAAAACCTGATATATTATTGGGAACTTTTATTTTCAGGTTCAAACTTTTGGATTTCAAGTGTACGGTGGAGTGCATGATATGTACAAACAAGCAGGGACTGTGGCCCTGGAACTAGATTATGTACACTTATACTAACAATTGTATGGCGGAGTGCACTATATATTCAAGCACTTGCAGGTGCTGGGACCCTGGAACTAGATTATGCACACTTATACTAAGCTTGTATATTTTGTATTTTTAACATCAGCAAAAGTTAATTTATTTGTCAAATTAGTCTGAACATAATAATTTTTTCCAGAGCTTTTACTTTACCATTGATTTTCGATAATTAAAATAAAAATCCACTCTCAAATAATTTTTAAAGTTGCATGATACAAACCGATACAAGGATTGACAGTTGCAGTGTTAACTCGTACCAGCCCGTGTATAGTGTACCCAGCATTTGATTGACCTAGCGCGTTTTGTGTAGCAGAATTCCGAGTGAGCAAGGTTATAATGCAAGGAAAGTTAATTGCAGTTGAGTATGCTCTGCGTACATATTGAAACCAGTTCTTTCTGGGCGGAATTTGTAAACAAGAATAGATGCCTCAGTGTTCGTTTAGTATCCGGGGAAGTTAAAAGCATTACATTTTGATAATTTTGATAATTCACATAATAGTTTCCTATGACCAGAATATTGATTTTTTATGTGAAAGATGGATCCCATGTCAGGCTTCGACATCTTCCCCCCTCCATACCCTTACAAGTTTATTCCCCCTCCCACCTCCCTACCCTTTAACTAACATTCTTGTAAGCTGTCAGTTAAATGGCAAATTTGAAAAAATCCAAATATTTATTGCGAAATCAAGTTATTAATTGCAATTGTAAAAATTGCAACAAATTATAATTTTTGAAAAGCTCTTGACCAAGCGAATTCAAATGTGCAAAAACATTTTCAAAATTTTCAAAACCTAAATGTGTTTTCAAGAAAAACTATAAATGTGAAAATTTCCTTCAAAGGTGTCTGTGCAAAATGTGCAATCTGCTTGTTTTTGTTATGGGCTTTCCACAGTGTTATACAATATTGAAATCCAATGACTGGAACTAGGTTTAAATCAAGATTTAGCCTGGTATAGGTAGAATAGGGACTTTATGCAGTATGTCTGAGGACTCAGGCAGTAGGTATAAAAGCCCAGCTTTTATCCTTAAGTGATGGACATGTGTTGTTAGAAAAGTCAGAAAATTTGAGCTTCCTATAGCTCAAAATTTTTTTGAGATATCGCAAAAAAAACGATAAGGGGGTCAGTTTTACCCCCCCCCCCCCAGGGTAAATAGGGTTAAAGGGACGTTACGTGTAATTTCAAGTAACCCTCCGTGCAAAAATGGAAATAACCGATTTAAAACGGTATCTTTATAGTCGTGGATCTAGTTTCAACAGTATTTAATTCTTTTAATTCCAACATTGTTTGTCTGCAGTAGAAATGCACCAGTCATTATTGTGAGGAAACCACAACTAAAAATAATTAGTTTTAAACATTGATATCTGATCCATTAAAGCTTTTTAGGGTACCGTTGTAAATCTATACATGGAGGGGCACTTGAAACAGTCCCGAGCCCGGGATTTAAAAGCTTCGGCTCGGGTCTTAATTCCTGAAACTCGGCTTTAAAACCCAATCTAGGACCCAACTCTGATGACAACTTGTGTCACGTGAATGACAGCTGCGAGATCTTAGCCTTACATAGTTAGGCTCAATGAAAATAAAACCAACCTTGGTTGGTTTTAGTGGAGAATAAGACTCAGTGTTGAGTTTTGCTCTTCTCTAAAACCCGGAATGCGCCAATTCCAACAATGAAAATCCGCCAAATGCAATAATAAACCGGTTTTATAAACTAAACTCGGTGGAAAATTAGATGCAACTTAAATCCAAAAGCCCAAACCGTAAATTATAGACCTTACGACAGCTTAGACCTGAGTCGTAGTTATTCAATTTTATTAAATCGCGGTAATAATAAGTTTTTACTAAACACCAGTAAAGAGAAAATATAAAAACAACAGATTTATTAAATAAAATTAATGATCAAAAACTGATATTTTTCATCTGTCAAACTATGCATGACTTCACACTAATGAGTAAAGTTTGACAGTTTGGACTTTTTACTATAAATCATTTTCTAATCTAACTTTCAAAACGAAATTGGAAACACTTTATAAAAAATTGTTTTAGAAAGTAAAAAATTGGAGATTTTATTCTAAAAGAACTGGTAAAAGCTACATACAGTAGGACCCAGAATGAATGAATAAAAAGACGATATTTGAGAAATCTGAAAATATTCTTATAAGAATGGAATATATTCCACAATGCTAGGGGTCCAACTCAAAGAAAATATATTATATACAGGGTGAGTAAAAAAAAGTGTGATTTGCGGCTCCTGGTTCAAAAGTGTAACTTTTTTTGTGCAACTCTTCTGTTTTTTTAAATATTTTTTGAAAATTTGTATTTTTTTTTGATTCTTTAATGGCCCAAAATCCGCGAACCTTTTTTTCTTTCAAAATCAAAAGTTTAGAAAAACAAAAATGTGTAAATAAATTGTTTCTATTGAAATCTAAAATTTTAAAAAGATTGAATCAAAGAATCTCAGAAAATTTGCAAAATTGTAAGTAGAAAATTCGCAATTTTCAGTTCTGGTATAATTTTTACGGAAAAATTGTTTTTCAATGGTTCTTAAGGTTTCAACTGAACAGCTTATATTTAATACTTTAGAATATACTAAGAAGATTAAGGAACTAGAGAATTTAAATAACTTTTTCTTAAAAATTGGACAAGAACTGAAAATTGCGAATTTTCTTATTACAATTTTGCCAATTTTCTGTGCTTCTGCGATTCAATCTTCATAAAATTTTAGATTTAGAGAGAAATAATATGAATGCACATTTTTGCTTTTCTGAACTTTTGATTTTGAGAGAAAAAAGATTCGCGGATTTTCTTTTGTTTAAAGGAATTAAGTCTTCCTTTATATTTCTATTCAATTTACTTTTTCAACCCAATGTCATAGAGCTTAGATATTTCAATCTCCAGATTGCAAAGATAATGGGATTTGAAAATTTCGGTTTTTGGCAAAGACTTTTTTAGATAGAAATAATTTCCATGATTAACTACCAATATGAAAACACAAGGAGTTAAATATTTTTTTTAAAAAAAGGTAAGACATTTAATTGTGGTTTTGTGGTTTTAAAACAATAATAATAGTAATAAATGTTAGAAATTACAACAAAACCGTCCTTTTGAATGCTCTATAATAATATTATATTGCTTTAGCTTGATACCGGATGTTATTATTGTAACCTCTAAAATATAATAATATTACAAATACATTGTTAAATCTATTGTAAACAAACACTTTTCAGTTGGCCGCCTTGACAAAGCACTTTTCTGTAAATTTAGTTTTTTTAATTTTTTAAACCCATTTTATAACAATAGATGTTCAAAATATTATAAGCCTTTTATTTTGTTGTTAATTTCACTTGACATTTTGGGTCGATCCTGATACTGCTGAAATTGTTTTATGCTTCCTCTAAAATTTTGAATGCTCTATTCTAAATTTTGAATACTCCCCTTAATAATGAATGCCCCCCCTGATTTTCTAATATATATATATCTTTACAACTAAATGTCGTAGTGTAGTATATACCCTACTCCATAAACTGTTCTCAGATCTGTATCTATCCAGGTAGAATTCAGTTCCACTTAGCTATCAATGTCTAAACCCGGTTGCAATCTTGTAACCTATCAATGCCAAACCACTGGGCACGATCTAATGAGATATCAGTGCCAACCGAACAGTATCTCGTATTCTATCAACGCCAAACCAATGGGTGTGATCTCGTCAGCTATCAATGTCAACACGGACCCTAGCAATTAATCGATCGATGCCAAACAATTGGGCATGATCTCATGAGCTATTGATGTCAATAGGACACTAGCTCGTAATCTATCAACGCCAAACCAATGTGCACAATCTCAACTATGCTTCAAGGAGAAATCTCTCGGCAGTAATCAATTCAGAGTCTCTATATCAACTGATCTATTTGAGGTCTATATGTTATATGTTAAAGATAATATACATAATTACAATTCCTACGTTGTTATATGTATCATATGATCAAGGCAATCATGATATACGTATTTACAGCTCAGTTAAAATAGACGCAATTAAGATATACGTCATTCTTTATCATATAATTAAGCTAATCATGCTACGTAATCATTTGAAGCACAGTTCAAATGAAAAATGGCGTTTACATAGAAGTTTACAAATGCAGATAGTTAATAATGAACAACGTAGTTCATATTTACAGAATATTGTGTTATACAAAATTTATAACAGTAGACCTTTGATATTTTAAACTATAAATTCTTTGAGAATTAAAAAATATCTAAATATCTAATATCAAAGATCAAAGCAGGTTGCAAAATTATAGGAAAATTTGAGTTTGAGGCAAAGCCTCAATTTCTTTGGGGTGCAAATTGGATCGGGAGAATTACTCACTTCAAATTCACCCCCCCCCACGATCTAAAAAATCGCCCCTCCCCCCCAGCCCCTGTTTCATGGTTCAAGGGAAGAAATCCAGTGTGGACCAATTTTTGACAATTTTAAGATGATTAAACAAAAATCTTTGTTGACAAAGGTAAATATTAAATATTGGTTCAACGCAATTAAACTTAGTAACAGTGCAGGGATGTCATAAAACATAGAAACAAAGATACAAAAACTTCTTCAGTAAAATTAGTAACAGTGCAGGGATGTTATAAAACATGGAAACTAAGATAAAAAACTTCTTGAGTAAACTTAGTAACAGTGCAGGGATTTTATAAAACATAGAAACGAAGATACAAATACTTCTTGAGTAAACTTAGTGACAGTGCAGGGATGTTATAAAACATAGAAACTAAGATAAAAATACTTCTTGAGTAAACGTAGTAACAGTGCAGGGATTATAAAACATAGAAACGAAGATACAAATACTTCTTGAGTAAACTTAGTGACAGTGCAGGGATGTTATAAAACATAGAAACTAAGATAAAAATACTTCTTGAGTAAACGTAGTAACAGTGCAGGGAAGTTATAAAACATAGATACTAAGATACAAATAATTCTTGAGTAAACGTAGTAACAGTGCAGGGATGTTATAAAACATAGAAACTAAGATAAAAATCTTCTTGAGTAAACTTAGTAACAGTGCAGCGATGTTATAAAACATAGAAACTAAGATAAAAAAACTTCTTGAGTAAACTTAGTAACAGTGCAGGGATGTTATAAAACATAGAAACTAAGATAAAAAACTTCTTGAGTAAACTTATTAACAGTGCAGGGATGTTATAAAACATAAAAACTAAGATAAAAATCTTCTTGAATAATCTTAGTAACGGTGCAGGGATGTTATAAAACATAGAAACTAAGATACAAAACTTCTTGAATAAAGAAAGTAACAGAGCAAGGATGTTATAAAACATAGAAACTAAGATAAAAATCCTTGTATTTTGACTTTTGTTCTATGGAAAAACTTTTATCTTGACTCAAGTTCCATGGAACACCCTGTATCTTGACTCATGTTCGATGGAAAACCCTGTATCTTGACTTGGAACACCCTCAATATTGAAGAGGATGGATAAACATGAGACAATGGTTTTATTTGAATTACAATCCTAATTGTCATGTTAAATATTGACTCAAGCAACAACCTCAACTCTTGCTTCAACAACTAAAATTTTCCAAGATGCTGGGATCTTCATTGCATTGGAAAATTTTTTTAGAACTCTTCTTGAATTCACTTCAAACTAAAACTTTTTGAATTCACTTCAAACTAAAACTTTTTGAATTCACCTTCAAACTAAAATAAATAGCACGAAAGATTAAAATCTTTTTTTTTTCAATCATTACTCCATCTGTTGAAAAGCTATTGTGAAAAAAATGTTTTGAATGTTTTTAATGTTTAACTGAATAATTTATCTTTCTCATGCCTGTGTAGCAAATGCCTTACTCCAACAAGTTCTCTTAGGTCTGTACCAATCCAGGTATGATCTTCTGTTACCAATCCAGGTATGACCTTCTGTAATCTCAATATGTATCCCACAGATGAAACTCGCTCTGAAACCTGAAACCTAAAACCTGAAACCTGAAACATGAAACATGAAACCTGAAACCTGAAACATGAAACTTGAAACCGGAAACCTGAAATTTATAGATTGGCGTGTCTGATTAACAATGGTACCCTTTAAACCTGTATTATTTATTTATCCCTGTTTTTCTCCTTAAACTATATCGTTTTTAAACAGAAAATACCGATATTGTTAATCTAATAAATATGAAGAAGTCGGCATATATATACCGTTCCAGATCCCACATTTTAATCTTAGATTTGACGGTTATTTATAATTTTGTCGATAGTAGGGTTTTCAATCAGATTTCCGTTGCGCAGAATTGCGTAGAATTAAGAACCTGAATCCTAATATTACATGGAATATGATGAGCACCTAATAATTCTAAATTCTAAATAATTAATACTTAAATATTAAAACCTTGAAAAAACCCGTAACCTGAATTCGGAAATCTAAAAACCTGTAACTCCTTCAATAAAAAAAATGAAAAAAATGAATCATAAAATTTTATGAAATGTAATGAGCACCTAATTGTAAAGATGATGCGCCAAAACTCCGTATATTCTCTGGCGAAGCGCGTACAGTTAGTTTTTACTAGACCGTGCACAGAGTAGGTGCAATGTGCGTAACTTTAGTTATCAACATTATTTGCTCTTACATAAAAACTTGATTTTATTATTCAGTTTCTCTATCATTTCTCTCACGTTAAATGATCTAAATAAGATTATATTGCTTGCATAATTATAATAATAATAATAATAATAATAATTTTGCTCTTACATAAAAACTTGATTTTATTATTCAAGGAATATGATCTTTGACTACAGTTAAATGATAAAATAAAGATTATATATAAGGGATAATAATAATAATAATAATAATAATTATGATGATAATAATAATAATAATAATAATAATAATAATACTAAAAATTGTAAAAAAGATCTGAAAATCAAGGAATATGACCTCTTTAGTCTAAATGACAATTGCTTAATATCCATATGGGGAAATATAAAAAAAAAATCTCGAAAAAATCTTCTAATATTAAGTATTATGTCGCTAAAAAGAAATGGAGATGTCTGTTCTTAAAAAAAATCAGAAGAAGGTCCGTTTAAAAAATTTCAAATAACGTTCTTTTAAATTCAAAAATGTCACCAAAAACTTAGGATAGGTTCTCTAAAAATTCCGGAAAAGCAATCTGTGAAGAATGGAGTAATATAATTTCCGTTTCGCTATGAAAACGACGACGAAAAACCGAAAACAAAACGATCGTTTTAAAAACGATCGTTTTTTAAAAGTACGTTTCTTAAAAAATGGTCGTTTTTCCGAAAACGAAACTATCGTTTTTTTCCGAATACGAAACGATCTTTTTTTCCGAAAACGAAACGATAGTTTTTTCCGAAAACAAAACTATCGTTTTTTCGATAACAAAATGATAGATTTTTTCCGAAGACGAAACGATCGTTTTTGAAAACGATTCTAAAACGAAACATCCATGGCTGTTAGGCATAAAAGACTTTCTTTCTGCAATGTCGTATTTGCACATAGGATTACTATCTTCACAAGTTAAACTATAAAAACTTTCTAGTTTAGGCTACCCCACGTATCATTATAGCAAAGTTACTCTTAATTTTTGCCACAAACTCAAATTTTAAAAGTCCTGAATCTTGATAACATGATGGTGTACATTTTTTATCTTTTAAACCTAAATTCATAGTATGAAATATCAAAAGTTTGCGGCGTTTGGTTGCAAAATTATATCGATTAGAAAATTTGAGTTTGCGGCAAAATCTGTGTTTTTTTCAATTGGGTTTATTGGCAACTCTTTTTAAAGAGTTTTTTTGAAGAACTTTTTGGAATTTATAATCTGCATCCAATTAAATGCATTCATACTCGGCAAATGGCCAAAAAAAAGAAAAACAAAGGAAATACGAGGTTACATAGTCGGACCAGTAATTTATGAAAAGTTTGATTTTACCTTATTCTAGCCGTACAGTACGCATGCAGATTGTATCAAGCAAAACAGGATAGTACGCCAAACGAACCTTCTTGGGAAATTCTCGTGAGATGAGTGCGTTTGAATTTTTTCATTTTATTTGTTTATCGTTTATGAACGACCTATTTTGTTCGTTATTTTAATCATAAAAAATATTGTGCAGGTTTCATCTATTTTGTTCGTTTTCTCTTTCTTAAAATCGTTCAGTAAAAACGTTTTTTTCAGCAAAATTGTTCATTTAGTAAGATTGTTTGTTAGATTAAATCGTTTATTCAGTAAAATCAACATAGTTTATATAAACGTTTGTCGAAAAAATAGGTTGTTTAGTAAAAATAAATATTATTTTTTCAAAATCGTTTTTTTTTCAGTAAAAAACTATAGTTTTTTCAACTTCTTCACATGATTATTTTCTTCGTTTTTAAAAAACAATGTCAATCTCTACATATTTATAAATGTATAAATCTATTTAAAGAGTTGATGCCCATCGGTACACACGTATAAATCTATTTAAAGAGGTGATGCCCAATCTACACATGTATAAATCTACTTAAAGCGTTGATGCCCATCTCTACACACGTATATATCTACTTACAGCGTTGATGCTCATCTCTACAAATGTATAAATATACATAAAGCCTTGATACCCATTTCTACACACGTATAAATCTACTTAAAGCGTTGATGCCCATTTCTAAACATGTATAAATCTACTTACAGCGTTGATGCCCATCTCTACACATGTATAAATCTACTTAAAGCATTGATGCCCATCTCTACACATGTATAAATCTATTTAAAGCCTTGATACCCATCTCTACACATGTATAAATCTATTTAAAACGTTGATGCCCATCTCTACACATGTATAAATCTACTTAAAGCGTTGATGCTTATCTCGACACATAATCTACTTAAAGTGTTGATGCCCATCTCTACACATGTATAAATCTACTTAAAGCGTTGATGCCCATCTCTACACATTGTAGCTGTACAGTAGTTATAGCTGTACAGTAGTTGTAGCTGAATAGTGGTTGTAGCTGTACAGTAGTTGTAGCTGTACAGTAGTTGGAACTGTTCAGTTGTTGTAGCTGTACAGTAGTTGGAACTGTTCAGTTGTTGTAGCTGTACAGTATTTGTAGCTGCACAGTAGTTGTAGCTGTACAGTAGTTGTAGCTGTACAGTAGTTGTAGCTGTACAGTATTTGTAGCTGTACAGTAGTTGTAGCTGTACAGTAGTTGTAGCTGTACAGTAGTTGTAGCTGTAAAGTTGTTGTAGCTGTACAGTATTTGTATCTGTACAGTAGTTGTAGCTGTACAGTAGTTGTAGCTGTACAGTAGTTGGAACTGTTCATTTGTTGTAGCTGTACAGTAGTTGTAGCTGTACAGTAGTTGCAGCTGTACAGTAGTTGGAAATGTACATTAGTTTGAACTGTGCAGTAGTTTTAGTTGTACAGTAGCTGTAGCTGTACAGTAGTTGTAGCTGTACAATATTTGTAGCTCTTCGGTAGATGTAGCTGTACAGTTGTTGTAGCTGTACAGTAGTTGTAGCTGTAAAGTTGTTGTAGCTGTACAGTATTTGTAGCTGTACAGAAGTTGGAACTGTACAGTAGTTATAGCTGTATAGTAGTTTGTATCTGTACAGTAGTTTGTAGCTGTACAGTAGTTGTAGCTGTATAGTATTTGTAGCTGTACAGTTGTTTTAGCTGTACAGTAGTTGTAGCTGTACAGTAGTTGTAGCTGTACAGTAGTTGGAACTGTACAGTAGTTGTAGCTGTACAGTAGTTGTAGCTGTACAGTATTTGTAGCTGTACAGTAGTTGTAGCTGTATAGTAGTTTGTAGCTGTGCAGTAGTTGTAGCTGTACAGTATTTGTAGCTGTACAGTTGTTTTAGCTGTACAGTAGTTGTAACTGTGCAGAAGTTGGAACTGTACAATTGAGCTAGCTTTACAGTAATTGTAGCTGAACAGTTGTTGCAGCTGTACAGTAGTTGAAATTGTACATAAGTTGAAACTGTACAGTATTTGTAGCTGTACAGTTGTTTTAGCTATACAGTAGTTGTAACTGTGCAGAAGTTGGAACTGTACAATTGAGCTAGCTTTACAGTAATTGTAGCTGAACAGTTGTTGCAGCTGTACAGTAGTTGAAATTGTACATAAGTTGAAACTGTACAGTAGTTGTAGCTGTTCAATAAAGCTAGCTTTACAGTATTTTTAGCTATATAGTAGTGATAGCTGTACATGGTAGAGCTAGGTTTGCAGTAGTTGTAGCTATATAGTAGTGCTAGCTGTACATGGTAGAGCTAGCTTTGCAGTAGTTGTAGCTATATAGTAGTGCTAGCTGTACATGGTAGAGCTAGCTGTACATGGTAGAGCTAGCTTTGCAGTAGTTGTAGCTATATAGTAGTGCTAGCTGTACATGGTAGAGCTAGGTTTACAGTAGTTGTAGCTACCAAGTACATTAAAGACTTACATTAAAGTTAATATGTATATATTATATATAGAACCAAGTACATTTAATAATAAAAAATTAAACCAGGATAGAAGTACCGATTAGTTTAATTTAAACCAGGATAGAAGTACCGATTAGTTTTAAATGTGTTAAGAACAAATTAAAACAAAAGTCTTTTTTATGTATTTAACAAGTATGCATTTTGCATAGCAAGTGTTTATAAAATGAAATAGGATTGATGGAGGGGAGTTGGGGGCTTTTATGTATAGGGATGGATCGTTTTCACATTTTTTGAAAAACGTTGTTTCGTTTTAAAAACGAAGAAGGTGCAGTACCTTAGTTCATAGTAAATGTGCATAAGTTGCATAGATCATAATAATTGGATCTTTAGAAAATGTTTGTGTAATTTAAAACGATTTAAGTAATCTATACTTTGTTGACATTTACAAAACCCGAGAAATTGAATTCTTTGATTTTCCATCAAATTGTTTTTAATGTTTACAATTTAAATTGTTTTTCTACTTTTCAAATTTGGTATTAATTTATATCTAAAAATATGTTGTCTAAGCTTTTATAGTGAATTTTGTGTACATTCCCTTTCGTTGGAATTTCCATGAAGTATTTTCCCCGTGCAGGGTGTCCCAAAAAGCATGACAATGAAGTGACGATGTCATTCCTCCATGTGGCATTATGAAGTGAACCCACTTTTTACTAGTATCTCAAAAACCCTAAAAGGATGAATTTTTCCGCCTGAAAAATTGACGGAGATATTAATAAATTTGACCATATTTCAATTTATTATAACATCATAATTATTCAAATGTTTAATATCTCTGTAAATGTTAAAGAAGGGAGACAACATTTGAAAAGTTCATAAGTCGTAAAATCTCTTAATGTTCATGTTTATTGGGACACCCTGTAGGTCGATCCAAGGAGTCCCGGGGCTTTTCTTGGGAGTCTAGTCCAGATAATAATCCTTCGTATAGTTATTAGTTATTGCATAGTTGCAGCAGAATTTTATGCACTTTTACAGGCATATGCAGTTACATAGATAGATAGATATAAATAGACAGATAGATAGAGAGACAGATAGATAGATTGACAGATATATAGATAGACAGAGAGATAAATAGACAGATAGATAGATTTACATATAGAAAGAAAGACAGACAGATAGTTCCAGATGGTACCAAATTGTTCCAGATAGTTCTAGATAGTTCTAAATATTTCCAAATAGTTCCAGATAGTTCCAGATAGTTCTAGATAGTTCTAAATAGTTCCAGATAGTTCCAGAGAGTTTCAGATAGTTCCAGATAGTTCCAGAGAGTTCCAGATAGTTCCAGATAATTCCAGATAGTTCCAGATAGTTCCAGATAGTTCCAGATAGTTCCAGATAGACTAGATAGTTCCGTGTTAATTAATTTGGCTTAATTGTAGCCTTTTTATTGTTTTATTTAATAAATTGGTCAAGAAAGAAACAGGTTTACAGTTTTAGGGAATCATAAATTCAACGAAACAGAAATATAAATGTATACTCTCATTTCTTTTAGCAGGAAACAAACATAATGCTGTTATAAATACATATATGTTTATTTAGATATAAGTAGATAGCCATAAAAATCTACAGATCGTGAATCGACTCATTATATACATTGCGTGTGTAAATTATGCCTTTTTCAAACAAAGCAATGATAAAAATATTTAATATGTCTTATTCAAATTTAAGGCTGTATGAAAATCGTAGGTCAAATGTTTGAATGTCTGTGGTTTTAATGCTTTCAAGGTCAATAAAATGGTATTTATTTGACGCCTATGTAACCCAAGCATATGTCAAATTTTATCAGATATTTTTAATAAATCAGATGTTTGATGTTTACAGTGTAGACATTCAAGGTTTATTGTTTTAGTTTTCATATTTAGAATTCCAGAATACAGTAGAATAGGAAGACGACAGTATAGCAATACAAAATTATATTTGACGTTGTTACAAAACAAAAAGAGTTTTACTATTTTGACTTATTAAATCTCTTAAAAATATTTTTTTTTACACTCCACATTTGCTGTGTCTCATGTTTATTGGACTATTTAAAGGCATAACTTTAGTTTAAAAGTCGTCTTCCTGTTTTAGGGTTGATGATGTTTACTGTATTCAAATAAGAGCTGAGATACTTTAAAAAAATGGTGAAATAATCAGAATAGACACTTACACAGTAAAAGAGCAAAATTATAGAAAAAATAAAAGGAAGCATGCGGCATATATACTAATTAAATTAAGATCGAACAGCTAAATACCTTATAGAAAAGTAGCATTTCGAAAAGCACTAACAAATCATTACAGTTTGAGTTAGTACAGATCAATATTTCTTCTTTTTATACTTTTTTCTGCATCCTGTATCATAAAATATGCAAAAGTATCACCTCTTCTGAGTTCTGATGAAATTAGCGGTGGTTTTGTTGATAATTGACTTGAACATTTTTGGCTTTTTAATAGGATTTTCTTCAGTTTAGGAAATATTTTGGCCAAAATATCTAAAACAAATTTCACTGAGACATGAGAGAAATTGATAAATATAATGAAGCCATCATTTATTTGACGAGGAAAATGTGGTGACTTGAAAGACAATGGTTAAATACGTTTTACTAAAGTAGGGGGCGCGAACCGCTTGTAAAGCTAGGTATCTTTACTCTATAGGTAGACTATAAAGCATGATTCATAGCCCTCAGGCCCCCCCCCCCCGTCATAGTTGGCAATTTTGCAATTTTAGAAATATCTGAAATTATACCAAGCAATGATTTTCCAAAAGCCCCCATTGAAAACAACATGTAAAAATGAAAATACATTTGTAATGAAGTGAAGTGATTAAAATACGGGTTGTCTCTAAAGTAGTGTGTGTTTAAGCCTTTTCATAAATAAAGTATCGGCGATGATAGACAAATAAAGTGTCGGCAATGATAGACAGATCAAGTGTCGGCGATGCTAGACAAATAAAGTGTCGGCGATGATAGACAGATGAAGTGTCGGCGATGATAGACAAATAAAGTGTCGGCGATGATTCATTTTGCTCTAAAATGACGTTTTTAGAAAATAAATTAAAAAACGTGCTCGGTCTCTTTTCTAAAGATTTTAAAAGAAAATTTAATTATTTTTTCTTTTATTTCTCTTTATATGTTTATATGTTAAAGTTGCTGATATATAATATGTAATCATGTATTCAAGAATTTATTGAATAAAATAAAAGTTTTCCTTGGTTTTGTAAAATCTTTGGAGAAGATCGAATAAGCACATTTCCCAAAAGTAGGTCGATTTTTTAAAGTTAAAACGACATTTTCGAGCAAAATGGTTCATCGATGACCCCCCCTGTTCTGGGCATTATATAGAGTAACTTTTTATTAAAACGTTGTTTTTAAGGTTAATAGATTAAAAACACTTTTTTTCAGAGACACTCTGTAATCTGTATATATATCAAGAAATTACAATTTTATATGCATTTCAGCAAGATTGTCTCAGTTTCTTTTCTATAAAAACCACAAAACACTCTGGTCGCTAATTCATTCTTTCACGCACAAGCGCGCATCAGTGTTGTGCGCGCAAATATGTGAAGCATAAAATAGGAAAATCATCTTTAATTGGCGCACAATATTTTCTGTGGACGTATATGATTTAACTAATTAATTTTAATATTTTAGAAAAAGACTTTAAAATGATCTGAAAATGATAACAGTATGACAAAGGATTAAAAAAAAATGACTCGGTAAGTTTTTACTTTTAAAAAAGCACTTTTTAATACTTTTTTTAATTCAAATTTTTCTTTTGGAAAATAGCTTTGACTAGAAACGCAGAGACTAATACATGATGATATTGGTTTTGACTAGGCTGTACAGAGATAAACAGAGACTAATAATAGTTGGTATAGGTCTAGACTAGACTGTACAGAGATAAGTAAAGACTAATAATAGTTGGTATATGTCTACACTAGACTGTTCAGAGATAAGTAGAGACTAATAATAGTTGGTATATGTGTCTAGACTAGACTGTTCAGAGATAAGTATAGGCTAATAATAGTTGGTATAGGTTTAGACTAGACTGTTCAGAGATAAGTAGAGACTAATAATAGTTGGCATATGTTTAGACTGGACTGTTCAGAGATAAGTAGAGACTAATAATAGTTGGTATTTGTCTAGATTAGGCTGTTCAAAGACAAGTAGTGATTATAAATAGCATAATTTTAAAGATGTATTTTACCAAATTATGAGTACCTTAATGTAGAAATCCAATATTTTCAAATTATTCTTTATGTTTCAGAATTGTACTGTATTTTGTACTGCTAGGCAGTATAATCTGTACAGCAAGACCAAGTACAAATTCAAATCTACAGAAACCCAAAAACCCCCGAAAACTAGTCGAATCCCGAATATTCAAAATCCTACCCCCTCCAACAAAATCGAGAGTGAAAGAAGTTAATCGTGCAAACAGCAAGGAAGTGAATTCGATATTTGACGATAACAGTTTACAAAAACGGAACAGAAAAATCAATGACATTATAAAAAAGTTGACGGAAAATGATATAGTGCGTTTACCCATAAAGTTTATATCCAATGGTGGACCCTTGTCCAAAGAAAGTAAACAAAATACAGTTGAAACATATGTTACACCTATAGAAGTAGATCCAAGTGCAGGTGAGGTGAGTACAGTACCCCTTGGTGAAAATGAGAGTGAAACGGAGATTCCAACACCTGTTACATATCCTACAATACTCATAAACAACCAAACAAACGATCAATTCAAAGATGAAAGTTCGAAAATCCCCGAAAGTTTAAATTCGTACCCAACAGAAGCTAACATTTTAGAAGATTTGAAACCAGTAAATCTTCCAAACGATGATATGGAAAATCCTGAAAACTTTAGTGTAAAAATCCCGGAGATTATGGAGGAAGAAATGACTGAATCATCCTTAGAGATTTCAACGTCAGCTCAACCCCCAACTGATGATGAAATAGACCCAGATATAAATGTGTTGGAAACCCAGATTATCAAGGATATCCACACAACTCCTAAACCCGGGATTGTATCCCAGTATCCGACATTTGGATACCCAAGCTCAACCAATGAATACTGGCCTGGGACAACTGGATACCATCCAAACAGTATAGAAGGATACAATCCAAATAAATATGGAAACAAACCTTTTAACGGAGGACAAACTCCTATTTTCTGGAATGTTCAATATTCATTGCAATTCCCAACTTACATGTACTTGCAGTTTCCAATCCGAAGCTTCTACTATATACCTTAGAAAATCGTTAAGACATTTATGTACAAAAAAAAAACATGCAAATACAAATTATATTATGTACTGCAAGCTTTGGATGTTTTTCAAAACCTTTTTATCTGATAAATACGCATGCCAAACAGTAATGGATATATTGTTTAATTAGTTTGAATTTTTAAAAACAGAGAAACTCGAAAACATTTTCGGCGCGAATCATTAATCCTTAATGTCGTCTTTTAACTGGCCTGTTCATTAGAACACCCCAATACTAATTCAAATTGCTTCAAATAAACAAAATACATTCTTTTCTTCAAATCACGCATGAACTAACGAGGGCGAGCTGTGTTTGGTTTCTGTAATTCAAATTCAATCCCGTTTTGGTCTAGACTTCAACAAGCGATAAACTTACGAAATTGTATTTTACCACTTTTTCATATAAACCGCATCCGCCGATGATAATCTATATATAAATTTAGCTTGTCTGTTTGTTTGTTTGTTTGTTTGTTTGTATCCAATAAACGTCAAAACGGCTCAACCGATTGGGCCCAAATTTTTTGTGGGACATCACGTGACCACAGGAAAGGTTTATGACTGATAAAAATTTTTAAAAAGTGTTTTAAAGGTTTCAAATTTTGTAAAAAATTTAAATTCTTGAAAATCCGCGAATTTTTTTTTTAAATCCGCAAAAAAATTTTCTTCTTTGTTTTAAAATGTAAACAAAAAGAACATGTTCACAATTTAAATAGAAGATGGGCGCGAAGCGCCTTGATTTTCTAGCAGAAAAACTATTTAATTCCTGTAAAATTGGTTAATCTGATGAGTTATTTTCCTTTAAACCGGTTTAAACTAGATTCATTAGATTAAAAAATGAAATTGAATTAATTCATTTAGAAAATAACAAGAAAAATAGACTTTTTTGGCATTAATTTCTTTTGATATTTAGTTTTAAAACACATGGGCTGAAAAAAGATAATAAAAAAAATTACGTGTCAAATGTAAATAGTTGTATCCAAAGGCTATCCTTTTGTCATATGTATAAAATATTGTATTTTTTAAATAATTTCTATAAAAATAAATTTGTTTCAATAAGAAACGGGGGATCAATTGTCAAAATTAGAATTACAAAAAAAATTGGAAATTATATGCTGAATTCCCTAATCTATTTATTTCTTTATAGAAATGATGTTTAAGAGATATGTATTCTTTTCAACTTTTTATCAAATGTTTCACTTCTAAAAATATGACATTAGAGTTTACGTAAAAGTGAACTTTTTTCAGATTTTGTAAATTGTAAAATCTAATTATTTTACTGACATATATTTTTGATCGAGTTCAGAAATAAAACCTAAGTCATGATTTCGGAGTTGTAAATCTGCAAATCAAATTCTTGGCAGAAAAATTTGCAATCAATAAAAATTGTATCTCTTATGGCTTTCAGGTCTAAAACAGAGAAGCAAATAAGAAAGGGGTGGGGTTATTTTAAACATAACTATATTCATGTTTACATATAGGCGAGTTGGCAACATTGTTCAATTTCTAAAAAAATATATGTAATTATTGTAAATCAAACCATGGCAGAATAATTGTTGATCATGAATAATATATTTTGAATTAATTAATGTTCAAATACGGAAAAAAGTATATACTCATTTTTTTAAAATGTTTTTATTGTTTGCTAACATAAATAAACATAAATAAACACATTTCGTTTTAAAAATCGTTTGTGTACAACTAAATAAGCAAAGGATATTCTTACATAATTCTATCAATTTTACTTTTAGAAAGGTAGAGGGAGTGTTCGCGAAAAAAATATGTTATAGGCTAAATCCGAATCAAGGCTTAGATCGCCACTAATTTGACTTTTATCTACAGTAATTATAATGAGGAAATGTCTGAAAAGGCTTAATGAGAATTCATGTAAATTCATTAAGCTTCATTCCAATTTAACCGTAAATTATTTAATTAGTTTTATAGCTGACTTTCTAAATATTATAAAACATATTTCGATTTTTTGGTTCATTTGAATGCAGAATATCTAACAATATCTTTTATCTTTATAAGACGCGAGTGCAAATTTTAGAAAAATTCATTCCAATTTCGTGAACTTTTAAGAACGAAGACGATATCTTTAGTCAATGAATCGTTCTAAACTATTTAGCCTTTGTCACAAACTCTGATTTTATAAACCAATGTCGTAGAGCTTGCTATTTAAATTTTGGATGCAAAGATGTAGGAAATAGAAAATATTGGTCTATGGCAAAGACAAAATGGCAAAGACGGATTTAGCCTATATAATACCCCTTTCATTTTCCACAACACTCCCTGTAAATTGTTTTTTTCCTCCGCTTAAATATTACCAAGGGTTTAATGCAAGGAAAGTTAATTTCGGTCGTGTATACTCTGCGTACATATTGAAACAGTTCTCTTTGGACAGAATTTGTAAACAAGAATAGATGCATCAGTGTTCGTTTAGTATCCGAGGAGGTTAAAAGCATTACATTTTGATAATTTTAATAATTCACATAATAGTTTTCTATGACCAGAATATTTCATTGATTTTTTATGTGAAAGATGGATTCCATGTCAGGCTTTGACATACGTCTTGTGTTTACATTACCGCCATAAGACAGTACACTGCAGTACAACAGATGTGTACACTTCTGAAATAACTTTCCTTGCATTACATTCTTGAATATTACAAAATCTTTAATTCATTCTCCGTTCTAAAAGCTTTAAGTGTGGACACGCTTTGCAGAAATACAATACGTAGAACTCTACATGATCAGAATTAACATCTTTTATTATTATAATCTTTTAGGGTAACCTTGATGAAATCTTAAATTACTTATCATCATGATTTTCAAAACTCAATTCCTGAGCTTTAACATTTAATCAGGGAGCCCAGGGAGACTAAAAATTAGGAAATACGGGCATTTTTGTCAACTGTGCTTTTTTACGTCGGGGTTCTGCAAATTTGAAACAGATTTTAAAAATGCCTGAAAACTATGAAAATCCGCTAATAAACGTGAAAATCTGCGAAATTTATTGTTTTTTTTCAAGCACGAAGAAATGGGGGTGACATTGAGAGTACTAGAAGCAATATTTATCTCTAGAAAGTGTCTTTTTATTATATATATTACGTTCATTTCTCTAATCCGTTTAGAAACTTGGATATTTCATTTTAGTTTTTTTTTGCATGGTAATTGTGTTTTCATATTTTTACAATTTTCTTCTGTTAATATGTTTACAATTAGGCTGGATTAACTAGACCTGTGTAAATGCAAATAAATCACTTTTTAAGAATAAACAAATTTTAGTTGAAAAAATGAAAAAAAAATCATTTGTTCTTGATCAGACGACAGGATGCCATTGTAAAGATGACATACCACTCTAAAAATGGGGGAATCACATGAAAAACATGGCCCAACTTTATGACTCAATCTTCGACTCAACTTTGACGACAGCTTTTGTCACGTGATTGACAGCTGCAAGATCTTCGGCTCGACTTAAAGAGTTAGGCCCAATGAAAATAAAACCAACCTTGGTTCTACCGTGGTCAGCATATATATCAATACAAACCGTTAACGTCAATACAGTTTTTGGTACTGAAATAGTTATATAAAAAAGGCGGACATATACTTCAAGACAGTATCCGGCACTGAAATACAACAGGATAAAGAGTGGTGTGTGCATGCACCAAACCAATGAATAAGCAGACTCTGTATTGATATATATGCCGACGAGTGTAAGTATTGGTCTCAAACATTACATGCTAAGGTAGAAAGAAGCCGGACTAAAAATATGTAAGTATTGGTCTCAAAAATTAATGATAAATATGGTAGAAAGAAGCCGTACTAAAAATATGTAAGCATTGGTCTCAAATGGTAGAAAGAAGCAGGACTAAAAATATATAAGTATTGGTCTCAAACATAACATGCTAAATATGGTAGAAAGAAGCAGGACTAAAAATATGTAAGGATTGGTCTCAAACATTACATGCTAAATATGGTAGAAAGAAGCAGTACTAAAAATATGTAAGCATTGGTCTCAAACAACTCATGCTAAATATGGTAGAAAGAAGCAGTACTAAAAATATGTAAGCATTGGTCTCAAACAACTCATGCTAAATATGGTAGAAAGAACTAGGACTAAAAATATATAAGTATTGGTCTCAAACATTACATGCTAAATATGGTAGAAAGAAGCAGTACTAAAAATATGTCAGTATTGGTCTCAAACATAACATGCTAAATATGGTAGAAAGAAGTAGGACTAAAAATATGTAAGTATTGGTCTCAAACATTACATGCTAAATATGGTAGAAAGAAGCAGGACTAAAAATATGTAAGTATTGGTCTCAAACATTACATGCTAAATATGGTAGAAAGAAGCAGTAATGAGACTGTTACAAAATGCCAGTCTTTCCGAATCAACCTTAACTACAAAAAACGCACTGTTTTCTGTCTTTTCTACCTAGGGTTTAAGCCAGGTGTATTTAACGCGATATTTTACACTAAACTAACTATTTATTGAAACATAAGGTTACAGGTCAAATGGGTGACCGGTGTAGCGTGACCGGTGTAGCGGGCACCCAACTATTACATAAATATATTTACAAGGTACATGAACGATAAAGTTAATCTTTTATTTGGTTACGAAATATCCATAAAATGATGATAATAGTTATTAGAAGGAATGTAGATAGATATCAGGTTTCCCTGATATAGTACTCGGGGATATTTATTACAAGACTTCAAAGACGCCTGTAAGAAATCTATACTGTCTGTTTCCTTACATTCATATTCTCTACAACTATTAACTTAAATGTAGTTCTTTGTAAAATTAATGAATAAACAATTAAGCTAAATTTTAGGGCAGAAGTTAAGCCTTTGAATCTTTATAACTAAAAAGTTTTAGGTCGTCTTTACAGTATTATTCTATAAATTGAGGTCAAGCTTCTCAAGGGAACTGTAAGCGTAATTTTAAGTGACAAAGATGGCAATGTCCGATTTACAACAATACTCTTCAAAGAGCTTTGGCTGATCAAATATGAATTAGATTTTAATCTAAGCTGAAAACTATAGAATGGTGGATATCAAGATTAATGCTTAAACTCCTGAGCCGGACACTTTTGAATGGTGGATATCGGGATTAATGCTTGATGTCATCTTTTTCTTAATCTCCAGATTAAATAATGCTTGTTCTCCTCTTTTTTAATCTCCAGATTAATTAACTGATCGGGATTAAGGATATTTAATTCTAAAGTTCCCAGCTCTGGTTTTACTAAACTCAAGATTATTTTAAAACGCATTCGATATCCAAGAAAGAAGTTTAAATTTAACCAATCAATGTGTCATAATAAGATGTACTCTTTAACTTTTGAAAAAACCGGTTTTGATTTCTGGTGTTAATGGTGTCATATTTCAATTGAACTAAACATCGTTGAACGAACGTAAGTTTTGGATTAATGTTATAAAGACTAACGTTCATAATAACAATAGTCCTAAAATATTTTTTTTTGATAATTTCATACTAAAATGATTAAATTTATATTTGTTTAAATGCTCTAAAAGCCGGCTTGTGAACAGCTGACTTTAGTTCAATCGAATATTAGTCCAATCGATACAGCATTGTATCTGTAGTTGTTATAAAACGTAACTTTTATACAGAAGAAATATCCAAGAAGAATTGATTCTCAGAAGAAAATCAAAAGTGTGTTATACATTGGATGCTCAGATTAAGCGATCGTGATTAAGAATATCTCATTCTAAAGTTTTCAGCTCTTGTTCTTCGTTTAAGCTGTTTATTTTCATTTGCGGTTTCTCTACGAAATGTTTCTCATTTTCTTATCAGAACCCAACTCAAAAACCTCGTCTTTCCAAATTTACTGAAATGTCCAATTCTTGCGGATAATTTTTTTAATCTGGCCATTTAGGGCATAAATATTCTTCAAATAAACATTTCTAAATCTGGGAAAGACGAGGATTTCGAGGTGGCTCGGACGAGAAAATGAGGAGACATGTGAATCGGAAAAGAATTTGATGCACCATTCTATTCTTAGATAAAGTTAGTGATCTTGTTATATTTGAAACATTGCAATATCGACTCAGACAGAAAAACAATGTTAGTTAAGTACATTCATTTTATCCCATAACAATCCAAATCATTCTCGGGATAAATATATTTCTGAAATGTTTCTTCTCACAACAACCTTTTTAAGTCAAAATGTCTAAACCGTTTGGGCGCAAATTAATTGTGGCAACTACCATGATCAAGAGAAGGTTTATGGTTGGTCGAAATGGAAAATGGTCACTGCCAAAAATGGCATCATTTGTTATATTTAAAATCCCCCCCCCC
>NW_019397468.1:0-33898 GCF_000591075.1 Eurytemora carolleeae | reverse complement strand
TTTTATAACGTTAAGCAACTTTCAGGGGTGTATATTTTTCAGAATTACCCCCACCGGGGGGGAATGATTTTTGATGAATGAATCTTTCTTTTTGATAGTTTTTGCCCAAAAAATCATTTATAAAGTAAACCATATACAATTTCTGGGGAAAATAAATGATTTCCCAAAAGATTTTTTAAAATATATCTTTACTTGCAAATATTCTCGTGAAGAATGATCAACCCATTCATATTTGGTAGAGTTAAAGATCCATGTAGAACAGATCCTGGAGAGAATATCTGTCCTGTACAACAGATCTCAAACTTAGATCTAGGATACAATGCTGAAGATGAACCTCTCCGCAGCTACCACTGAGACGTTCTAAATAATTAAAAATAATTATTAAATTGTAAAGTAATTTAGTCTTTATTTTAAATATTTAAAAATAATTATCATTATCATTTTTATTATTACTAGGCTTTTAGCGCCCATCTTCTATTCAAACTGTGAACATGTTCTTTTTGTTTACATTTTAAAACAAAGAAGAAAAAATTTTGCGGATTTAAAAAAAAAATTCGCGGATTTTCAAGAATTTAAATTTTTTTTACAAAATTAAAAACCTTTAAAACACATTTTTTTAAATTTTTATCATTCATAAACCTTCCCTGTCATCACATGATGTCCCACAAAAAATTTGGGCCCGATCGGTTCAGCCGTTTTGACGTTTATTGGATACAAAAAAATAGACAAACAGACAGACAAGCCAAATTTATATATAGACTAGGCTTTTAGGGCGCTTCGCGCCCATCTTCTATTTAAATTGTGAACATATTCTTTTTGTTTACATTTAAAAACAAAGAAGAAACAAATTTTTGCGGATTTAAAAAAAAAATTCGCGGATTTTCAAGAATTTTTTTTTTTTTTACAAAATTAAAAACCTTTAAAACACATTTTTTAAATTTTTATCATTCATAAACCTTCCCTATGGTCACGTGATGTCCCAAAACAAATTTGGGCCTGATCGGCTCAGCCGTTTTGACGTTTATTGGATACAAACAGACAAGCCAAATTTATAAATAGATATATATGAATGGTTTACAACAACAGATTGCACATGAACAAGGGATTAAAAAATTTAAAAAGTTAACAAATTAATTTCAACAGTTAAACTTTATTTTATCAATTCATGATCTTTAGTTTACATGGTTGTACATAAAATTCAGAAAATGTATAGAGGTAACAGTTGAAACATAACATTTATCACGAGGGTACATATAAGTATGGGGGGGGGCTGGTAAAGTTACCATATTTGAAACATGGGTCTGACNCCCCCCCCCCTCCCATCATGGAGACAAAAGCAGTGTCACATGGTGCATAGGGGGGTGTAGTCCTCATATTCCCACCCATGTCACCTGTAACGCCCCTGCTTTTAATTACATCAGTCTTCTTATCTCGGTAACAGAAAAATCTCTAGGAGTTAAACTCCAAGAGAATAAATCTCCAATTTCTTTAATTTCAGGAAATCTTCGCTTAAGTAGTTCTACAGAATGTTCACTTAGCTCAATATCTTCTTTATGACAACCTTTAATAATAAACTTTTCCAAATTGTTGACACTGTTTCTGTTTAAAACATTGTTCAATGCTTTATCATTTAAATTTTCACATTTAGTCAATGACAAAGAGATAAGATTGATACAAGAAGAAAGAAGATGGGTCCAAATGGCACGCGGTATGTGCGCATGCGCATTTATTGTCACATGTTTCAGCTGTTTTAGCGCATTTTCAGAGATGTCGCTGTGAACTAATGAGTGTCCACTGATTGTGACATTTTCCAGATTTTCACAAAGTTCAGATATGATCGAAAAGTTTATATCGATGTTGGGAGCGTTATAATTAATATAACAAAATGTTGTTAGATTTCGCCCAATCTTAGTAAACACAGGAATCAGCCATTGCAGAGGAGTTGATCCTAACATTAAACTGTTGAGCTGGGACAGATGGGACAGACTATGAATATTCTCAAACTCGTTCCTGTGAATAGAGATGGCATAGTTTTTTGAACAAAAAAAAGTTTTTAGAATTAACAAATTTTTCATGAAAAAGGGTGTCATTCAGAAAAACAAATGAACGATGGATGAACGAAATGGATTGTTCAGAGAAATGAAAAATTACTGGTTTTTCAAAAAAGAGCAATAAAAAACAAAACTGAACAATTATTCAGTGAGATAATGAATAAAATAGATGGAAAATGAACAATAATTTTGAAAATAAACCAAAGCAATTTTTTGAACGGTTGAAAAAAATGAGTTGTTCACGAAGAATGAATGAACAAAATGAAAAAAAGTCAAATGCACCCATCTCTACCTGTGAACCGAATGCAGGCTGAGGTTTGATACATTAGGAAATATCATTGTTAGAACATAAAATATGCTTAGTTTATCCGAGTAGTGCTTGTTCAGACTAAGCATCAGTTTTTTTATTTTAAAATAATGATTTGTGTTGTGGACCAGAGCAGCGTCAAGAACATTGGATTTTGAGAAGAAATTCTGCATACAGTAGATGTAGTCCTCTACAGCTGATGATTCCAGGTATTCTAAGTGATCTAGATGTTCCAGCAAAATAAATACCCCGCTTTGGGTTATCATTGTGTTTTCAGCTTTCAAAATCTTTAGACTGGACTGCAGAGGAATACTGAACAAATATTGTTAAAGGAACTGTAAGTGTAATTTAAAGTCTAGTAACGATCCAGTTCAACAGGAGTATCCCCGATTCCCAAATATGTACCCTTTAAACCTTGACAGATGACTGACTTTTCCTTATTTATTTCCAGAAAAGTTTGTTATTGTTGAAAACTTTATTTGTAAGCTCTTCTATTTTTAGGAAATATTAATATTTAATGTTAAGTTTACACAGTACTGTAAGCATGGAGAGAGGCTTACTTGTAAATAAACTGTAGTTAACAATAGCAGTGGGATGGATAACAAGTCATCTTATCTAAACCATGTAGGGAGATTTAGCTGTTAAAAAATGCCAACTCAGAGAAGATGCTTTGAATAAATGTTTAAAAACGTGGAAAACCAAAGCCACCGTTGGACCAGGAATTCTATTTAAATTCAAGCCAATAGACATGAGACACGACTTGACGTGAGGTAGGAGGAAATAAAATCAGCCTGGGCTAAAACCAAAATGAATGTTAATAGTACTCACAAAGAGTCTGAAGACAGAAGGTTAACTTGTCGTATGAGTCAAATGAAAGGTGGAGAGTCAGTCAGAGAGCTCCGGCTTTCCATGATTCATTAGTGTCATTTTATTTGTTCTTTTTTACTTGTAAATACTTTTTTCCAATTCTCTGTGGATTTATTCAAATAAGTTTTAAGGCTTTAGATTTCCTTTTTTTTCATACTTCTTTTTTATGGTAACATAGTGACATCCGATTTTACGGCTTTTTACATAATATTTAAGAGACATATACACTGAGATCTCTGTCCTCAATAATCAGTCAAAGGGTACCCTTGTGAATCGAGGATGGTCTTTTTTAAATGGAAGGTCAATTAGAATAACAGTTACAGTCCTTTTGAAAGACTTTAATCATAAGGTTGGATAAAATAAATTTACAATGGTGAGGGGAGAAAAACATGGCAGCAACCAATTGTACAAAGTTTTTTCGAAATTTACTATCATCAGCTGCTAAAGACCCAAGCCTTGAAAAGAAAAAACTCAAGGCGGTTGGTTTTTACTAAACTCAAGGCCATCCAAAACCCGGGTCTTCACTTGATCTTTACTTTGGTCTAAACAGACACAAAGACCAGGTTTTACTCCGGTTAAAGCTTTTAAAATCTCATCCCTGGATAGATACATTAGTAAGAAACTAGTTCGGACTTGAAAAGTCGACTTTGTTTTGAATATATCTTTACTTTTACAGAATAGTGATGAATATAGGCGCAAAATCTTGCATAATTTTTTTTTCTACTTGAACACAATTCATGGGACAAAAAATTGCGAAATAATCTTCATTGTCTTTCACTCAGTTTGAAGCAGATACAGTCTTGACAAAAGTCGGAAAAAAGTCAGTATTCTGAAAGTCAAAACTAATTTTTTTAAAGTTTTTTTTGAGGTATTGTTTGCTGAAATAAAAATGTTATGTCAAGTTATTGTGGCATCAGTAATAGATCTAATTATACAATTATAGTTATTAAATTAAAAACATATCTTTAGTGATGAAACTTTCAAATTGTTGTTTATCATTTTGTGCTTTTTCGTCTACACATGTATTGTCTATATATCCCAATAATTGTAAATGTTAAATGCAAAAAAGTAAACTACATTTTAAATTACTCTGATATTATATTTAAGATATACATACTGTACTAGCGGGGTTACCCACAAAGGATGAGATTGTAAAGACGACCCCGAACTCTAAACATATAAGGATTTGAAGCTTTAATTTTGGTTTCTATATTAAATTAAGCATTTTAATGGTTCTTGCATAAAAAGCACAGGCATATGTCTGTTTGGAATACAAGGAACCCTGAATCAAGGAAAACGGAACCGAACCATCGTCTCTATGATGTCCCATCCTTTGAGGGTAACCCTGTATATCAACCATATGTTTTTCATCCTTTGAGGGTAACCCTGTATATCAACCATATGTTTTTCATCCTTTGAGGGTAACCCTGTATATCAACCATATGTTTTTTCTTATTTTCAGAATTTAAAAAGATAGTAAATTTTATAAACCTGGTGGCAAGGATTGCCATCCCATCATCCGAGACATTTTTAGAGAAAGAAACATCAAGTTTGGTCAGGTTTTCGCAGTTTTTACTAAAAATAAAGTCATCTAAGGTTATGTACTAGGAGTGTAGTCGTATGTCCAAGTGGAAATCTAATGAAAAAAATGACTTATATTCACAATGCACTGTAGAGCATGCAACTATTGAACTCATATGAAGTGTACCCTATAAATATTTATCTGCGCTAAAAAAAAAGTAAACCACATTCTCGTTTTTTTCTAATTTCTAATTTCCATATTTTATTTCAAAGGGGGGGGGGTGGACTGGTTATGCAGAAGATTCAAAGAACATAAAACGACGATATCTTCCCTTATTTTGCTCAGATAATTGAGAGCATCTGATTTGTTGCTACAGTATATATAGAGATGGTTGTAAGGACCATACCTGATAATTGAGAGCATCTGATTAGTTGCTACAGTATATATAGAGATGGTTGTAAGAACTACCTGATAATTGAGAGCATCTGATTGGTTGCTACAGTATGTATAGAGAGGACTGTCAGGTTTACGCTTCTCTCTAGAAACTGATGAACAAGGAGAGTCTCATCGTCAGATAAACTCAACCTTAGAAAATATACAATACACGTAGTCTAACAACAATGAAGTACATTCTCAGTTGAACAACTTTTGAATTGTGGATTTTGAGATAAATACTTGATCTTCCTTGTTTGCTAATTTCTGCAGATTAATATATTTTTTATTTTGATATTAAGGAAAGTTTTAAAGATTCAACCAATCAAACTCTGATTGGTCGGAACTAAGCGAGGATATCCAAAATGGAGGATTAACATCAAAGTGTCCATAGTGTATATTGAGATTAAGCAAATGGGATTTATGGTATCTAACAGAAAAGTCTCCAGCTTTGGTTGTAACATTTCCAGACCTTTTGCTCGTTCATTCAAAATCCGTTCCAAATAGCGTGAAAGTCTTAGAGACGTCATTTTGTATTTAAATCTTTAAATTACACAGCCCAGCAAAAAGTATAAAGTAGGAAATACGAAAAAAGTGCATTAAATGAGTAACAATGGGATTTAACGTCCAAAAGACATTGTAGTTCAATGTATTTACTTTTCTTATTTCAAGATTTATCCCTGCTCTTCAATACTATCCTCCCTGTCTTGATTATAGATACAGGAGCTGGAGTATAATTATCCCTGCTCTTCAATACTATCCTCCCTGTCTTGAATATAGATACAGGAGCTGGAGTATAATTATGCTAAAAGCAGATTAGAGTAAACTTGTATGTACATTGTACATATCTTCAAAACTATGTTAAAGTACAAAATATAAGATAAACAAGGGTTTTGGACTCAACTACTGCACTGTACAAAACTCACTGGACCTTTGAAAAAGACCGTGAGTGGGAACCAACAAATTGTAGAACCAGGACTTCTAGTTTACCGTGAGTGGGAACCAACAAATGGTAGAACCATGACTTCTAGTTTACCGTGAGTGTGAACCAACAAATTGTAGAACCAGGACATCTAGTTTAACGTGAGTGGGAATCAACAAATTGTAGAACCAGGACATCTAGTTCAACGTCAGTGGGAACCAACAAATTGTAGAACCAGGACTTCTAATTTACCGTGAGTGGGAACCAACAAATTGTAGAACCATGACTTCTAGTTTACCATGAGTGGGAAAAGATTTTTTAAGACCATATATTTTACCGCCTTTTCGCCAACATTACCGACCTATGATTTCCCCAACAGAGGGAGGTTAGATTACTTAACGTCCCTTCGGACAGTTATGTAAAATAAATACCCGTTCTTTTTCGGGAAATTAAAAATTTTACTTAACAACGGGTTCCCTCGACCAATTTAGTCCACAAAACATCCCTCACTGTGCTCTGGATGTTTTGTAATAGATAAAATTGGTCTTGGGAACTCTTAGTAAAGTAAAATTCCCTTTAAACTTCCCTGTAAAGTAGTTGTAAATAATTATTTCTTTTTAAATGTTTAAAAAAATGTTTTTACACTCAGATTTATTTTTTACAATTCGTCTTTAACTTGATTTAGATAATATTCATTCATTTTTTCTTATGTAAATTCTCTTTTTGAAGATTTTTTAATTCTCAAAAATTAAAAAGTTAGAATTAATATTTAAGTAGAGAACTGGAAGCATAAAACAAAATTGTCCTTATATAAAAATTATATAAATCTTATGTAAAAATTATATTAAAAAAATTAATTTGATTCACGAAATCTTTAAGGATATTTTATAGTTATAATTGGTTTTTAATAGATATTTTTAAACATGAGGCTTTGCATCAATGGTGTTTACATTCGGTTATATTTTACAATTCGTCTTTTAACTTGATTTAGTGATATTCATTCCTTTTTTCTTATGTAACATTTTTAAAGATTTTTTAATTTTCAAAGAGCAAAAAGTTAGTATAAATATTTGAGTAGAGAACTGGATAAATTGATCATAATTTCAAAAATGTGCCTCCAACAAAATTCAATTTTTATTAAATTTTAGATCCACAATTTTTTTATGACATCCGTGAACTTATTTTTTGTCTTTTTACAATAAATTATAGCAAAAAAATACTCCCAATAAACATTAAAATTGAATGACAAACGATTTGAATTTATAAAAATAAGATTGTTCTACTCGACTCGAGTTGTGCAGGATATCAAATATTAAATACGATCGTTCAGTCGTTTGACGTTTATGATTTCAGGCTCATACAAATACAATAAAGGGAACATTAGTTCCAAAACTAATACTTGGCCCATTTCTTACACTGAGTGTTAGAAATGGGCACAAATATAAATACTGGTGATTTTAGGATCCCGGCCCATATTGAGAGTAAAAGTCGATAGTATAAGCTACAACCAACATTTTATTAAGCATCACAAGGACAACAATTCTTTATTTTAACCCTATCCCTGCTGGGGTACTTGAAAACCTAAATCCTATGTTTGATGTCCAAATATGACAAATGATACAGCAATGGAAAGCTCTTATGCTCTACTTTTAGAATCTGCAAAGAAAGCAAATTTGCAAAAATTAAAATTTTTCTTGCAAAATCCAATTAAAGATTAAAAATTTCAGCAAAAAAAAAATGTCTAAAAAATGATAAGATATATACTGTTTGAGTTATGTAAAAAAAACTACAGGGGGATCAAATTGACGAACACAAGGAAATCTGTAATCCGTCTGCTAGAGTTAAGAAATTAGGTAAAACAACGCAAATTCATGACAAAGACGATTTTGAATTCGTCTCTTAATTCCCATGTTTGGGACACCCTGTATAACCTGAGAAGCTGAAATTCGTCTTCTAAATCATCCCTCCAGGATAAAGTCAAGTCAGGTCTGAACAAAATTAAACATTTTGGTCACATTATGTATTTTTCAGCAGGATAAGAGACTGTTTTAGAGTCTGTTATTAACTAAAATATTAGAAAAACTTTATTTATTTATTTTTTTTGTTTGGTTTAAAAACTCATTGTTCAAATCTAAAGGATGAGTTTTGGGACCAAAACTTGCTATCTGTGTTTTTTAAGGTTGTTTGATAAAGATAATTTATTTTTATTCCGTTTTAAAACCTCCGGGTTTTGAAGTACATGTATTATACAGTGTACTCACCTGTGATAGAAATTGTACATATCTAGATGGGCCTCTTTGTACACTTCAACACAATCAGAATCCAATAGATTTTCCAACAATCTCAACATTTTAAACATTTTAAACATTTTTAAAAAAAATTTAACAATTTTATAAAGTGCTTGCCTTGATGCAATGGTAAGTGCTAGGTTTTAAAATATTTTTAACAAAGTAAAAAAAGAAAGTAAAATTGTTTATATCAATTCTAATCGAAAATCTTTTCTAAAAATATAAGAAAATCCGGGAACCTTAAAATTCTCTGAAGAGATGGGCTTCCTTTTTTTGAAGGAACGTTATTTTTCGTTGCAGAGATTGTCATTCATAAAAAAACGCGGGACTAACAAAATATGAGTCGCTCAGAGAAATGAAAAAATTATCGTTTTTTAAAAACAAACAAAAAAGCGAATAATTTTAAACAGCTATATTATAGTTTTTTTTTATTAAACAAACGATTTTCTAAAACAAAATTGAAATAAACTTAATTAGCGATTTTTTAATGAAGTTTTTCGAAAGATTTTATGGAACAAACGATTTTACTGAAAAATCGTTTTGTGAGAAAATAAACAATATAGATGGAAAATGTAAGATTCTTTGAGAACGAACAAAAATTTTTTTTTTAACGATTGAAAAAGAAAACCAAACGAAATGGGTCGTTGACAAATGACAATTGAACAAAATGAAAACAAGTCGAGCCTTTACTTATATAGCACTTTGCCATAGTATATACAGTTAATTCAACATTATAGAATATTATGCAATGCATTATAATGGAGAGTACGTGCCATAGTATATATACAGCTAATTCAACATTATAGAACATTATGCAATGCATTATAATGGAGAGTACGTGCCATAGTATATATACAGCTAATTTAACATTATAGAACATTATGCAATGCATTATAATGGAATGCCGATATCAGCCGAGTGATAAAAGCTATCAAAAATAATAATTATTATTAGTAATGAATATTATCAAAATAAATAATATCAAAATAAATAATATCAAAATAAATAATATCAAAAATAGTAATTATTATTAGTAATAAATAATATCAAAATAAATAATATCAAAAATAATAATTATTATTAGTAATAAATAATATCAAAATAAATAATATCAAAAATAATAATTATTATTTGTAATGAATAATATCAAAATAAATAATATCAAAAATAATGATTATTATTAATAATAAATAATAGAACGATGATTGTGCGATAGAATGTCCGTTATCAAATTAATTATAAGAATTACAATACACAATAGTTTAATAAAAAAGTTTAATCAAATTAACAAGAGAAAAACTTGTTTTCGTTCAAATTAATAGATTCAAATTAAAGGAAACTAAAGGGACTCTAACTTGTAAGTGTAATTTTAAAAGGATCTTGAGGCAAAAATAAATGGATAATTCCCGATTTACCCTTTATCTCTTTGAAATGTAGTTTTTCTAGGTCTAAAAGTGTTTAATTCTGATAATTTCTAAATGTTTTCCTGCAGTAGAAATGTGCAATTCACTTTTGTAGAGAAACCACAACGGAAAATAATCATTTTTTCAAATTATAAACTTGGATTGGCAATTTATACCTGATCAGACAAAGCTTTTAAGGATACCGTTGTAAAATTACAAGTACAGTCCCTTTAAGGGAATGTACAGTAAAGTGAGAAATTAAGTTTTACCTTTTTCTTCCAGGTTTATTAGAATAAAGATAAACAGGGGTTTTCAAAACTTCGGTTTTAGAGTTTCCTGAAAATAATTTTAGATTAATTATTAATATTTAATTTTTTACGGAAAGTTATATTTCATAATTAGCCCAGATTTGTTTCAAATAGTTTTTAATTTGTGAATCTTGGACCGCGATGAACTTTTCTGAAGGCATTAAATTCGAATCCCCCGCAACCGACCTTGAATGCAGGCATTTATGACTTGGGTTGCACAAGTCTTGACTTTTGACGGCCCTCATTCTGGATCTTTCGTTCCCTTGATCATTTAAGATACATTTGATTTCATGTTCATATGCACTAAAAACTCTGGTTCATTTAAAGTACCATATAGACTTGAAAGCAGCTAGAGCAAGTAGTACGTTCAGTACTCGTATGGGTATTAGGCGTCAAAACAGGACGGTACACCAATTAACCATCTCTTTTTTTGTGAGTTAAATGTAATAGAGCATAATATTTTGGGCATATGAACTCTCCCGCACACAAAAAGAGACATTTTATAAGATTCAACTTGCCCAGTAATGTCTTATCGGAATTTTTTTGCGCGAAATTGTGCGAAATTAGAGGACTCGCAATTGTGCGCAAGAAAAATTAACTTAAAACTCACCCAAAGTGGAGAGCACCACAAGAAGCAATTTATTCACATCTAAAAAAGTATTTGGAATTAAAAACTGAAAACCAAGCTAAGAACTTTGCCATGTTTCTATCGAGTTTCCCCAATCAAAATTTGATAAGATATACAAACAGAAATTTACTTTATACTGGGTGTCACACGAAACATGACAGTTAGTGAATGGTTCAAAAATGTCTTCTTCCATAAGTTGTTAAGTTGTTTGATACCAAGGAGAATAATACAACATATTGTATGGGAGTCATCTTACAGTAATATTCATTTCTAAGTAAAATGTATTTAAGGAAAATATTTTTTAAACAAAATAAACTACAACAAGTCTTTAATATCTAATACATTATATTGAAGAAGACATTCGACTGTCATGTTTCGTGGGACACCCTGTATATATAGATAGATGACAAGTCTTTTTTGGTTACACACTTTGTCATTATATAGAGATCAAATATTAAAGTTGATCGTAAAAGGGACTAGACACGTAATTGTAAGTGACCCTTCATGTGTAGAGCTTCATGTACCCTCTTTAAACATCAATTAATATAACAAATAGAACACTATATGTCGTCTTTTCAAGATTCATGTATGATTCGGTTACAGTAACCCTGAGGCAGAAGAGCTGAAAGGAGTTATACGTACTCGGCCGCTCGGCGTAGAACAGGCTCTCTCACTATCTTGGTAGTCGCCGACTACGCGTAACTCCTTTGGGACGGGGGAGATATCATCGTTTTTTAACTTAAAGAGTTAAATTCTCGTAATTCATTCTTTTTCTTGGCAGCTTAGATTCATGAGTCAACCATTAAATGGTATCATTCATACAGTGACAACCAGAAAACTCTGGCATAGAAAGTTGACTTTTAGAAACAAGTTACTTAAAATAGTCTAACGAACAGGAGGCACAGTAATTGTAGAGTGTAATTTAAAAGTAATTTAATATTAAAGGGACTGTAAAGAAAAATGGAAGAGGTTATAGGCTGAAAGCTAATCACTTTAGCTCTTGATCGCGACCCATGAAAGTAATATCTGATGTTTACATCTCGAGAAATTTATATATAACTTTGTCAAATTTATACGAAAATTTTGTCATTTATGATGTTAAGTAAGAAAGCATAAAATTCTAATAAATAAATAGTTCATTTAGTGTTTTAAAGAAACAAGTTTGTTTTTGACAAGCAATCTGATCGAAAAATTGGAGACATTTTTTTTAGACATTTTTTCATCTTAAGACTATTTTCTCTATAATAACTAAGGAGGTGGTAAAGAGATTGCAACTTTTATACTTATCATATATAATTTAATAATTTTCGCTCATATAAAAACGACTGGACCAAATTGGGTGATAATTTTTTAGGGAGCCTAGGTATCCCTAGGGGTAACATAGACTAAAAAACTAGATTTTTTTTTCAAAAATCTTTTTTCTTCAAAAATAGATTTTTTTAAATTCCACGGGCAACCCCATGCACTTCAGCTAGTAGCAAATATAAAGTTATTTCGTTGTAGTTAAAATTCAAGAATAATATCACTCCTCTCCTCCCCTCCTCCCTTCCTATTCAAGACTTACCAAAATGGTTGTCAAATATTGCATGGGCCTGATCTAGTATAGCAGTGTTCAGGTTGGTTGGTAGACTGGACAGATAGTGTCGACATACCTAGACATTTTATTTACTTTCATCTAAATCTATATATAAATTTGGCTTGTCTGGGTGTCTGGGTGTGTGTCTGTGTGGAAAAAAAGTCCTCTAACAAGTGAAACTGCATGATTCACAATGGAAAAAAGTCCTCTAACAAGTGAAACTGCATGATTCACAATGGAAAAAAAGTCCTCTAACAAGTGAAACTGCATGATTCACAATGGAAAAAAAGTCCTGGTTATAAACATCCTATCAATAATCGTAGGTTTTAGGGGCTTGATATTTAAACACCCCTGGCTATATATATATTCAATATGGAAAAAAGTCCTTTTTATGAAAACTTCTCTGACTTAACCTCATTTTCCGAATTGAACATAGAAAAAAGTCCTTTTTTTGAAAACCTCTTTTTCCAAATTGCACATAGACTTATCGGCCACATTTACTCTACTAATTGGCCTTATTTTCTCTAATGTAAATGAACAAAAAATTGTGTTTTATACGCAACTTGTCTTATGACTTTTTTTCCGTAGATTTAAATTACTGAGTTTAAATTTCCCCGAGACTTAGGACTTTTTTTTCTAGATTTTTCTCTTCCTCGGATTTATTTTCTTCAGAACTTTTTTCTTGAGATCTTATTTCCTGAGACTTTATTGGCAGCCCCATACTAATTTAGGAAAAAAAGTCCCAGGAATCCAAAACACAGGACTTTATTTCCAGTGACATTTTTTCCAAGGACTTGAGAAAATTCGGACTTTTTCCCAGAAACTTCTTTTCCCGGGACTTTCTTACATAGATTCCAAATTTGGTGTGGGACCTAACATGATCCCAGGAAAGGTTTATGGATGATCAAATGTTAAAAATTGGCCCAAAAAATTCAATTTTCAATAAATTTAAAAAATCCACGAAATATTCATTTTTCAAATCCGCGAATTTTGTTTTTGTTTTGTTTTACAATATGTAAACAAAGAGAAAATGTTCAAAATTATAATAGAAGATGAGCGCAAAGCGTCCTAAAAGCCTAGTTTTTATAAAGGTCTACAAATTTTCTGATCTCGTAGTCGTACTTGTGCGTACATTCAAATTAGAGAAAACACGAGGTCTCAATGTTTTAATAGGAAATTTCGCAGTATAGCTGTAGAGTAAAATTTGTGAAGCAGAAAAGAAGAGAATACGTAGGAAGAGGAAGACGACAGGAAAACTCGGATTATGATTTTTCTTTAGTACTGTGTTGCCCAGAAAAAGATGAGACTTTAAAGATTCGACTGTACGGAATTTAGGCAAACTTTTTCTTTAATTCTTTTTTTTTGTTGAATCATTTTAAATCATATACAAAGGTTAGACTTCAGCACGTTACAATTTTAACAGTTCAATTCGTCACTAAATTCTCATCCTTTGTGGGTCTCCCTGTTGTCCAATGAAAATTAAACATAGCAATTGTACAATGTATAGCTTCTCATGCATTTTTACTTGAGAAGCTATACAAGTTGAAATGGTAGTTCGGCGTTATTATTTCGTTTTAATCATAATTTCAAGTTTATCTCGGTGTCCGAAGAGCAGTGTATCGGCCGTACATAGTTCAACTGAACCTCTGTCTTCATAAATTCCCAACTCCGACCCCGTATTAAACCTGTGTAATGATATTCCATTGGCAGCTAGTCTTTAAATCTGAATTATCAAGTGTGGAAACAGGAACAAGGGGAGCCAGTAACCTAAAAAAAAAGTTTAACCCAGAGCTTTGGAGATATCGAAGAATTTATCAAATGTCGTCTTGACAAATTTTTCAATGGTTATTAAACAATTTTACGTAAATCTCAGTATTTGCGAAAATAAATAAGGCATATGAGTGAACATTTTTAAAGAGCTCCATATAACCAACGATTAAAAAAACTAAATATTTGCAACATTCCGTTATCAGAAAGTGAAGAATACGACATTTGATGATTTCTGTCTATGTATGGCTTATTTAAGGTATATAACTGTATCATACCTAAATCTCATGACTAATGTAAATGTAATGGAAATACTTTAAGTAATTGCGGATTTCAAAGTTTTTTTTCGAGGCTTTTCGGGTTAAAAAAGTAAAAAAATTATGTAAGCAATTGCCTTATATGTATAATTTGGGACATTATGTTTTGGTCGGGTTGTTTACTTAATTTAGTTTGTTTTACAGGGTGTCCCAAAAAAACATGGGAATTCACTGACGAATTCGATATCGTCTTTGTTATAAATTAGCATTGTAATACCTAATTTCAAAAGCCATAATATTATTATGTCTGCTAGAGTGTATTTCATGAAAAGGGTACATGGCTGTAAAGATGTGTCTTTAATGTCTCCGAAAGATGAACAGTGATGACGGACAAGTTTAGTCTGTTTGTATCCTGTAATTTTCTTGTTTTACTAGTACAACCGTATGCAATCAAAACATAAACAAACAAATTGTAAACATAGCAAACGAAAATCTTATAGATTACAGCTTTCTCAGTAGGTATCACTATACTAAATCAAAAAATTATTTATAAAGACGTTATCGAATTCGTCACTGAATTCCCATGTTTTTTTGGGACACCCTGTAGGTTAAAATGTACGCCTTTAAATACCTCACGTACCGTATTATAACATGGCAGTTGCATAAATAGATAAAATATTACATTACAAAATTGTTTTAATTTGCGCCAATTTGTCTTCCCACGTATTCCTGCAAAGAGAGGTGGGCCTAAAATGAGATTTAGTTTGAAAAAAGGAAAAAAATATGCAGTCCTGCAGTACGCTTAAACTACCTTAAAGGGACTGTAAAGGAAAAATGAAAGGGGGTATAGGCTGAAAGCTAATCACTTTATAGCTCTTTATCACAACCCATGAGAGTTAAATCTGATGTTCCTGTCTTGAAAAATTGATATAAAAATTTAGTGGTCATGTTTCTCTGATGGATCACGTGACCAGTTTACTGCACTTTCATTGGTGGGAGTTCTTGTGACGTAATTTGGATAATAATAATGATATTATCAATTATTTATATCAAAAATAAAAATAAAAAATAAAAAAATAATTGGAGAAAACCTATGTTACAATTAGGTTTTACTGGGATAACTTTGTTTTCAGATTGTTTGCGTATTTGGTGAATATGATCTGTTTAAACCTACCATTCCTATACAAAATTGTATATATATGAATTTTCGTATAAATTTGGCACAGTTTTATATCAATTTCTCGATACAGGAACATAAGATATAACTTTCATGGGTCGCGAACATTTTTCCTTTACAGCCCCTTTAAGGTAGTTGGTGTAAATATCCAGTTTTCGTGATTTAACACCCACATACAAATATTTAAGGTACTTATGCAAGGAAAGTTATTTCAGAGGTGTACACATTTTTTGCACTGCAGTGTACTGTCTTTGGTCGGAAAAGTAAACACAAGACGGATGTCGAAGCCTGACATGGAATCCATTTTCACAAAAATAATCTTTGAAACAATTATGTGAATTTTAAAATTATCAAAATTAAATTGTTATCCTCCTCGGATACTAGACGAACACTGATGCATCTATTCTTGTTTATAAATACGGTACCGCAATTAACATTCCTTGCATTAGTACCTTGTTAATATTTAGATTTTAGATTTTTCCTGAAAAAAAATTATTTTTTATCAAATTATCTAAATTATAGTTTACTTTCTAATGATGGTATTTGTACATATAGTAAACAGATTCTCAGGTTGTAACAATCCATCCTAATAAATATTTCCTAAGTATGATTTTTCCAAGGAGATATAGAATACAAGGTAGGGGCGATGGGATTTGCGTACACGTTGCTTTGAAGTTTTTGAACTGCCGAAGAACTAGTTTCTGCGTATAATAACAATAACAAAGGCAGCCGATTAATGTAAGCATGAGTTAGTAAACGGTGAATCTTGTTGAAAGTAAGTGATTGATATGACGAATAGGACGAATATGATTCAGCAGCCCAAAAACGTGACAGCTAAGTGTACGCAAATCCCATCGCCCGTACCTTGTGTTCTATATCTCCTTAGATTTGTCCAATCTAATTTGTAGTTTGTAAACAAACCAAAAATAGTTTAAATATTTTCATAAACCGGTTTGTTTTTTGAAATTTCCCAGTTTACCAAAAAAGACATTTATCAAAATGAATTGGTTGAGTTAATGAAAATGAAAATAAAATTTTAAACTATACACAACATACATAGTTACCTGTAACACCATGGTTGTAACGTTTAGTTTTTTTTTTTTGTTACATTTTGGCATAATACGAATTAAATCGCGTAAAAAAAATTTGTCTGCTTAACGTATGTGCCAATTGCGATCACACTAATAGGAGAAATTCTAAATCGTTAAATGAATAAGAAATGTTTTTTTGTGTTCCACCATTAGAAAATCAATCAAACATTTTATTTACTTTTTAACTGTTTGAAACTGAGTTTTGGCCAAAAACTCAAATGTTCAAATCCCTATTATATGTATGAAACCTGATGGTGTAAAAGTTAGATTAATTCATATAACAGAATTCAAGGTTTGACACATATTAGTTTTCCAATATTATGTTGTAAATCCTTTTTTCCGCCCATTTTTTTTGTTATCCAAAAATTGCAAAATCACAAAAATCGTTAAGCATTTATAAACTATAACAAATGCTTATTGTTCCTAAATGTACATGCCTCGGGGCGGCTTCAAAAAATTATACATGAGTTAGTGATGTAACCTCAAGTGCCAAATTATTATCAATATTATTTCTATATTACCTGAAAACCTTCTAAAGATCTCATGTTTTCAGAGCGTTTTCGTTCTTTACATTCTACTTAATCTGGAAAAATAAATATCATATCATTCATGTATTTTAAAGAGTATTATTTACTACCTGAGGTGCACGGCGTTGCCCGTGGAGTTTTAACACATTTTGATTAATTAGAATTTTGAAAACAAGAATTCAGGCAAATTTGGTTCAGGTTTTGGCCAGCTATAGCGAACAAATATACATATTTATATAAGCGAAGAGCTTTATTGAAAAGATTTAATTATATTGTATTTTCAAGTAGAACAAACCAAACGCATATCTGTATTCTGTATCCTGTATCCTGTATTCTTTAGGCTGTATCCTGTGTTATATATACTGTATCCTGTATCCTGTATCCTGTATTCTGTATCCTGTATCCTGTATCCTGTATCCTGTATCCTGTATCCTGTATCCTGTATCTTGTATCCTGTATAATGTATCCTGTATTCTGTATCCTGTATTCTGTATCCTGTATCCTGTATACTGTAGCCTGTATCCTGTAACCTGTATCCTGTAGCCTGTATCCTGTAGCCTGTATCCTGTAGCCAGTATCCTGTAGCCTGTATCCTGTAGCCTGTATCCTGTAGCCTGTATCCTGTGTTATATATCCTGTATCCTGTACGCTCAAGTAAATTGACTAGACTGCGAAGACCTTCAAAAACTAACCCTGGCATCTCGCCAGTAAATACTTCAATTTTTAGAGAAAATACACAGAACAAAATAAAAATAAAGATATATACAGTACATATTTATTTACATATTATATCATCATCATTCACATTTAATGCTCTCTTTGAAAATGCGCGATTTTTTGCACGAGAACTTTGCAGAGCGAGTGGTGATTTTACTTAATTGTCTAAATGAACGTTAAGTAACTTAACGTCCCTCTGTTTTAGGATTCATAGGTAGAATGTTGATCAAAAGGCAGAAACGTAAGATAAAATTTTTTTATGATTTAATTTTCTATTTCCGGAATGAAGAGCTATTGAGAACAACACAACTGTTTAGAGTTTATACTAATATGTTAATATTTACTTTTTTCAAACTTCATCAAATCAAAACTAAGCTCTGAGGAATTATCGACATTTTATTTTTTATTATTATTTGTTTTCAGTGAATATTTTGGGGTTTCCAAAAAAGTTGTTGGTCTCTAACCACAGTTTTGGGTTTCCGATAAAAGTTGTTGGTCTCTAATAAAAGACTTGGGTTTCCGATAAAAGGTGTTGGTCTCTAATAAAAGACTTGGGTTTCCGATGAAAGGTGTTGGTCTCAAACCAAAGATTTGTGTTTCCGATACAAATTTGTTGATCTCAAACCAAAGAAATGTGTTTCCGATACAAATTTGTTGATCTCAAACCAAAGATTTGGGTTTCCGATAAAAGTTGTTGGTCTTTAACCAAAGTTTTGGTGCTTTCGATAAAAGTTGTTGGTCTCTACTCAAAGTTTTGGGTTTTCTGATAAAAATAGCAGGTCTCTTACCAAAGTGGTCTCCATTATTTCTTTAACCCTAAACAGGCCGGTCGGGGGGGGGGGGCGTTTGGCGCCACCCTGTAGTCTTTTTGTCCTAGCACTCTCATTTTGACACTATCACCGTAAAATGTTTTGACTTTTAATAAATAGTAATTTAAAGGATTTTTTGTTAATTTATTTATTTTTTATTTATAGGGTAGGGTGCAGGGCGGAAAAAATTCCGGTCTGTAAAAAAATCTATTATAACCTATAACTTTTTTGTGACTAAAGCTACAGAACTATTTTTAAAAAGCTCTTGAAAAATGCATGTCGAAACATGTCACATTTTGAGATTTGTTTAAAACCAACATTTTAATTTTTTGTACCCGTTTTAGGCATTTTTTTCAACCGTCCTTAGCGCCCAAACTATTAAAGTTATCAGTCTATTTTATTCTATAAAATTTTAATTAAAACCCTTACCTTACCTTTTCATGATCTATTTAGAAGCTTTTAAATTCCAAACTTTTCGGACTTTTCTTATCTTCTTTGGTGATTTTTTAATAATTCGAATCATGAAATTAATTCTCACAAAAAAGTAGTTCCGAAAGAAACAAACAAACCAGAAAACTTGTCTTATAAAATTTCATTTTACAGTTTTTCGAAACATTTTATCATTTTAGATACTTAGCTGAATTATTAGCATATAGCAAGGATTTTTAATCCCCCCTTTTTCGTCTTTGCTCATGAACTAGTCAGTTTTAGTATTATCTAATCTGTATCAATCAGTATTCAAAAGTAATTTATCCTATCCTTATAGAGGATACAGGATCAACAAGTAACGCTTCGAAAATCTACAAATTCACATTAATGGTTATAATAAAGTCGGGTAACCCTGAACATTAGGAAAATAATCTACCGGCATCTCATAAAGGATTTTTATTTTGAGATGATTAAAATACAGGGTGTTAATGATGGTAGTTACAGAAACAGAAATAAGCTAATAAAGTTTCAGTTATTTTAGTTTTTTTTTATATAAAAATTATTCACACGATATACAGCTAGGTTTTTCGCATTTAAACCTCTCATAATTCTCAATTTCATTCCACAATTCAGGAAACATTGCGGACGGAAAGCTTTCTAAATTTTTGTTTAAAACCCGTTCTAATTTATATGATTTTGTTCTATTCGGTTCAGCTAAAGACTTAAACATATTTTAGAAGGAAGAGGAAAGGTTATCATTAAAGTATCCATGCATAAATGTCAGAACACAAAGTTTGTATGTATCATCAAGATTAAGAACTTTCAGTTTTGAAAATAATGGATTTGAATGTGCCTTGAAAGTACTTTTATTAACCGCTCTGTGGCCGAATTTAAAGAATTTGAGAGGCGGTTTAAATTAAAGCCGCGGTTTAGATATTATTGGTTCCACTTTAAATTGTATCAAATGTTTCAATATTTAATTTAATTTAAACCTGGTTTTGGCGGATTTAAACCGCGGCTCAAATTCTTTAAATTCCATCTCTGATTGCCTATTTTTTGCAAAGATCTAATTTTTTGCAGTTTAGAGTTTTTAACCCCTCCCCAGGTAACAATTCCATATTCAATTTGAGGCCTTACAAGAGAGTTGTAAATAAGTAGACGATATTCTTAATTTGAGACAAAGCAAAGATTGAGCTAGCAATTTTATTCGAGATATGTTCAATTTGAAAATCCCGGTTAAAAATTCGTCAAGTTTAAGTTCAACAAATTTGAAATATTTGTTCACACAGTCATTACTAATCCTTTCAAGTATCTCAAGTATCTCATTTCCTATTTATATATTACAACTGTTGGTGTCAAAGTGCATATTTCTATTTCTATTTTGTTTTGGAGACATTTAGTGACAAACAATTTGCTTGAAACCATTTTGCTGCTTTTTTTAGTTCAGTGTTTGCATCAAGTATTAGGCTTGCAATGTCAGGAGATGACTTTAAAAAACTAGTATCATCTGCAAAGAGGCTGGTAAAAAAAGATGTTGCTAGGGGCAAATCGTTTATATAAAGCAGAAACAGCAGGGGCCCTAGAACATTTCCTTGAGGAACACCACATGTTATAATTCTTTCTGTTGAAAAAGCTTCATTTTACATACATATTGAGTTCTATTAACAAGATAATTTTTAAACCAGGTGTTGGCCACATTTTTGAAACCATAATGATTTAGCTTTTTTAAAAGTATGTCTAAATCACAGCAATCAAAAGCTTTCTTTAAGTCTAGGAATATTCCAAGCATAAATTCTGGTTTAAAATCTGAGTTTATCAATTCCAGGTAAACTAGATAAGTGTGTTACCAATAACTGTTACCTTGACATAAAATAGAAGACTCAAATGAAATAGACAATGAAGATAGATGGATAGATGGATAGACAAAGACAGATTAATAAGTGTTTAATCCATATTGAAAGTTATACAAAAAGAAAAAACGTAGGAGGTTTCGGCCATATAAAAAAGTATTAAATCTTACAACACCCTGTTCTGCTATTGTTTGTTGATTTTTTAATATATATTTATTTTTTTTAGTATCGGCGATAACAGCAAATAAATTCCAGAAAGGAAATTACCCTTTCTATGAAAGAAGAAATTATACGTCATATCCCACTCCAATTTTGGTTTGTCTCTTGAATCCCCCTGGAACCCCCCCCCCCCCCCCCCCTCCCTCCCACGCAGCTTTTAAAGGTTAAGAAAAACCAGCAACAATCTCTCTACTTTATTTCAAACTTCTGTGAAATTGTTTTGTTATCAAATGAAAGTGAAAATATATGTATTTAATAAACGATTCTCCTGCCATATTGTATAATGCTTATATATAATTAAACTTCTATCTTGGTGTTCTATCTTGGGCCTCGTCATTTAACACTCTGATAATGGTTTATCATTAATCCCGCTCAGTAGGACTGGGAGTGGTCTACCTGGAAAGATGGTTTGAGTTAAAATTATTTATACCTACTTTACAGGAAAGTAAAGAGATTTTTATTTTACGGAGGGTCCCAAAACCAATTTTGGTTGTGTATCGAGGGAACCCGTGGTAAACAAATGATTATTTACAACTATTTTACAGGGAAGTTCAGGGAATTTTACTTTACTAAGGATTCCCAAGATCAATTTTG
The DNA here is from genome assembly GCF_000591075.1 of Eurytemora carolleeae. NCBI lineage: Eukaryota > Metazoa > Arthropoda > Copepoda > Calanoida > Temoridae > Eurytemora > Eurytemora carolleeae. The sequence goes on along the minus strand of NW_019397468.1, from coordinate 12,157 downwards.
CCTACAAAACGTCTAGAGCGCATCAAGGGATGTTTTGCAAGCAAAATTGGTTGAGGGAACTCGTGGTTAAGTGAAAATTTTTATTTTATTTTCTGGTAAAATTGTCCTACAATTAAGTAATTTACCATCCAGCTGTTGGGGGAGGGGGGAATCATGGGTCTGTAAAGTTGGTTAAAGGCGGTAAAAAAATTAAAAAGTCTTTAATTAATAAATACCTGTACAAGCGGAAAGATAGCATATATAATATTCCGTATTCCCGGAACTATATCCAATCCTGTAAAAGTTTCCAGCAACCGGGCCCTGAACAGTAAACAGTATTACTTAAAAAATGAATATTATTGTCTACTTAGAAAATGAATATTATTGCTTAGAAAATTAAAATTATTGCTTAGAAAATGAAAATTATTGCTTAGAAAATGAATATTATTGCTTAGAAAATGAAAATTATTGCTTAGAAAATGAATATTATTGCTTAGAAAATGAATATTATTATATACTTAAAAAATTAATATTATTATCTACTTAGAAAATGAATATTATTGCTTAGAAAATGAATATTATTGCTTAGCAAATGAATATTATTGCTTAGAAAAGGAATATTATTGCTTAAAAAATGAATATTTTATTAATGTGTATTCTTTTCTTTTTTTATTCCATATTATTCTATTTTATCTATTCTATTCTATTCTATTCTATTCTATTCTATTCTATTCTATTCTATTCTATTCTATTCTATTCTATTCTATTCTATTCTATTCTATTCTATNTAAACTAACCTGTAGTCCATACTGTTATTGCAAAGCATCATGATCAATCATTCTATTCTATTCTATAAACTAACCTGTAGTCCATACTGTTATTGCAAAGCATCATGATCAATCATTCTATTCTATTCTATAAACTAACCTGTAGTCCATACTGTTATTGCAAAGCATCATGATCAATCATTCTATTCTATTCTATTCTATAAACTAACCTGTAGTCCATACTGTTGTTGTAAAGCATCATGATCAATTATTCTGTTAGAAAATATTTCAGGATTACATCCAGACTGCTTCTTATCAAACTAAAGGAAGAAAATAAAATAAACTGTTCAGATAATAGAACAAACAATACTTCAGAGATTTCTAACTTTAAAAAATTAGTTTATGTAAAAAAGAAATAGATCTTTTAAATAATTTCTACTGTTCCTATTATATGTGCTTTATTGTGTTTATTTTAATTGCCATGCATCCTTCTGGATTGGGAGTAAAAAAAAAAATTTCTATGGGGGGGAGGGGGAAAGTGATAACTGATTCTATAAAGCTGACAAAATATCTATCACTTTTTTGGGACCTTATTTTATTGCCCAATTTAGTTGATTTCGCTAAAAAACAAAATCAGGAAAGGATTATGATTATAATTGATTAATTCGTCAAATAAAGTACTTACATTTATCCGCCCAGGCTGTTTGTACACAAGAACAAGATGCCTAAAATGGTATTTTCATTCTATTGTAGTTCATAGCTTAAAGGAACTGTAGGGACGTAATTTCAAGAGACCCTCCATTATTATTAATATTAATTAATATTTTTTGAAATTGCAATTAATCTTTAAAAGTTGATACAGAGAGACGATTTATTGAAAAGTAAGAATCTTTAAAGTTTTTATTATAGAAAAACTCCTTTATGTTACTCAGGAAGAGGCTGAAAGGATACCATAGTGATTTGTGAATCAAACTTGCCACTCTTAAAATCAAGGATCGCTTGAAAATAAGCGTGATCAGTCCCTTTCACAATCACATAGATTCAGCCTGCTTATAAAAAGTCTCATCAATTTGAAGTATCGCAGTTTACCGCTTTATTTTACTTAGGCTTTTCTGTAGCCCTTTATATGTACATTTTAGCACTATAAAGCACTTGTTGGAAGCTTTGGTTTTTAAAAAATAATTGGCAAAATTCATAAATTTTTGCTGGGCTGGGGACCTTTAAATTACAGGGCAATTATTACTGTACCTGTTGGTAATATTCACTCTAGTTTCTAGTTTTTCATTATCCCGTATATTCACAGTGAAGGACGGAATATATTCTATCACCTCGTCTCCACCATACACATTCGACCCTGACATTATATTCAGATAGAAGGACGGAATATATTCAGATAGAAGGACGGGATATATTTAGATAGAAGGATGGAATATATTCAGATAGAAGGACGGAATATATTCAGATAGAAGGATGGAATATATTCAGATAGAAGGACGCAATATATTCAGATAGATGGACGGAATATATTTAGATAGAAGGACGGAATATATTCAGATAGAAGGACGGAATATATTCAGATAGAAGGACGGAAAATATTCAGATAGAAGGACGGAATATACTCAGAGATGAAAACTGTAGAATGGGATATCCTGAATCCCGATCAGTTAATTAATATGGAGTTTAATACAAGAGGAGAACAAGCATTATTTAATCTGGGATTAAGAAAAAGAGGAGAACAAGCACTGATAATTTGATATCCACCATTCAAAAGTTTTAAGCTCAGATAGTTTCTTTAAAACTAATAGAAACTGGAACAAAAAATAATGTAATTTTTCAAAAGTTGATTTTTTTTTCATTTATAAATATGTTGAAGGAGATTTATTAATAATGTTTTGTTAATCTATGCAAAGTATAGAACAAAGTAACTCAAATGGAATAAAAAACCTGTGGCCGAGTTTAAAGAATTTGAGCGGTGGTTTAAATTAAAGCTGCGGTTTAAATTTGGTTGGTTCCACTTAAAATTGTATCAAATGTTTTAAGATTTAAGCCGGCGCTAAATTTAAACCGGGTTTTGGCGGATTTAAGCCGCGGCTCAAATTCTTTAAATTCCATCTATGGAAGTTTATTAGAAAACCCAGAGAAGATATTATTAGGTATAATTAACACTTGATCATCTAAATCGCTTCATATTGCGCATGAACAAAAAGCTTTAAAATGGATGCTATGCAAACTGACCTGTAGAAATCAAACCTAATTATCGAGTAATTAGAAATTAAATATTATATAGCCATCACAACTTCGTTTAAGATCTAATACAATATCAAGTTGTAAAACCCATCAGTTGGGTCAGTTTTATCTATAGGTCGGATGAGTGAGAGAACTTGCATGAATCGAATAATATGACTCGACAATTCTAATAAATACAATAAAGTTTACCTGGTATATTTGTAACCAGCAAATGAGCATACTTGATCGAACTAAAAATTAAAAATTCATCTTAAAAAGTCGATTTATTATACAACCATACAATACATATAAAGAATGACAAGGTTTGGTCAATTTTCGTGATTGAGAATTTAACGTTTTTTAAAGCACTGATTCTTGCTAAGCAATGAACTTAGACAAATTTTTATTTCATTTTTTGAAAATCCACCAAAAAAACGTGAATGACTTTTGTGAGTGAAAACGGGATCTAAAGCAAAGGATTTAAACCAAGACATCTTCTTTTACCAGAGCTGAAAACTTTAGAATGGTGGATATCGAGATTAATGATTGATCATCTCTTTTTCATAATATCGAGACTAGCATAATCTTGTACTTGTATCCTGAAAAGTGTATAAAATTAAACCAATCAGAGTCGCGTCAATGAAGCCGATAAATTTGAAATTTTGCGCGCCATTTAAGATTATATACAGAAATAGGAGAAACTCTCTAATTTAGAAAAACCGGTTTTTGATTTTGCTCTGCTATATCCAAGAAAGAACGGTTTAAGAAGAAAATCAAAAGTGTGTCCATTGGATACTCAGATTAAGTAATCGGAACTAAGGATATCTCATTTTAAAGTTTTTAGCTCAGTTCAAATTATGTCCGACTTTTTATTACTGCAGTCACCTACCCAAGTTCGATATCATTATCTTCAATGAGTAGTGTATACAACGCATTGGGATCAGCATTCCACTTGAAGGAAGGTCTGTTCAACAACTATATAAAAATACTGTTAAAGTAAATTTTTTTGCTAAATAAAATATTCAAAAATATATTTTAATTTTTGATTGGTGGATAATGCGCAAACATTGTCCTCGAAGCCAAGCACCCCTTGTTTTTGTTCCCTTAACCTGTGCTGTGTCTAGGGTTTGGTTTGGAAATATCTTGGTACCAGAAGCCGTTTCCATGTATAAAGGCACATCAGGAACCTGAAGAAAAAAAACATAATAATAATTATAATAAAGATTTTTTTAAAGATCTAAGTAATTATTCTTGTAAAGCAGATTGAATTTTTGAATTGAAAATTGAAAACGGCCTGTGTTACATACAATTATTAATATCATTACTATTATTATTATTACTAGGGTTTCCAAATTTTCGTTCAATCTCTTTCGCGAAAATTTCGTTCAGCCAATGAAAATGTGAACGAAAGCTAAAACTTTTAAAAAATTTTTCTAGTGATTCGTCCGACATTTTTGCAAAATTTGTTCAAAATTTTTCCGTAATTCGGTCGAAATCTTTGCGTAATTCGTGAAATTATTTAGAATGGAAATGGAAAAATTTCGATTTTTGTTGCGCAAAAATTGAACGAAAATATCGCAAAAATAAAAAATGTTCATGAAAATTTCAACGGAAACCCTAATTAATAATAATAATAATAATAATAATAATAATAATAATAATAATAATAATTAATAATAACAATAATAATAATAAAATTAATGAAACATCTAGCATTAATATTAGAATTGAATATAATATGTTTATTTGAAAAAAAACATTTCATTACCATTAAGAATTATTTTATTTTGAACTAAGCCTCGATTTGACTTAAAACTGTTGATCTTATATTGATTTATTCGTTGATTTTGAATTTAAATTTTTTAAGGCAAATTTTTTTAATTCTAACCATCCATAAACCTTCTTAGGGAAAATATGAAGTTCCATAAGAATTTTGTGCCCAATCGGATAAGCCGTTGTGACGTTTATCGGTCACAAACACACAAACAGACAAGCAAAGTATAATAGATTAAAGGTTTAAAGTATAAAACCTGACTGAGTTTATTGGGAACGGTTCCTGTTGATCTCCAAATATTGTCCCAAGATTCCTTGCTGCATTTTTGCCTAAATTAAAAAAATAGACAATTTTTTTCTCCGTTTATTTTACTAGCTTAGGAAATAAAAAATATTTAACTTTGAACAAAACAAAAGAATCAAAAAAAATTCAATTTTGAGAAAAAAATATCAAAGAAATCGAGTCTTTGCCACAAATCCCAATTTCTAATACCTATATCTCTAAAACCAGATGGCCTAACCCTTTGATATTTCAAACTTTGATTATTTGATCCATCAGAATTCATAGTTTGAAATATCTAAGGTCTACAACATTGGGTTGTAGAGATAAAGGGATTCATAAATCAGAGTTTGTGGCAATGACTCAATTCCTTTGTTCAACCTATCTCTTGGTTTCTCAAAAATGTATTAGCCAATTAATTGGTCCAGCCGTTTAGCCAGCTACAGCTAACATAAGCAAAGGGCTTTATTACATTAAACATTTTTAAAAGAATTTTGAGTTTTTCTCACAATCTCAAATTTTTAAACTTTTATACATTTGCAACCAGAAAATGTAAACCATATTTCAAACTTTTTTTATCTAACAGTATTCATAGTTTGAAATGTCTAAGGTCGATCAGACTGCAAAGATTTCGGAATTAGTTTGTGGCAAAAATTCAGTTTCTTTATTGGTGAAACCTCTCCTATAGAACTGATGATGGCGTCGAACCGAATATAAATATTATCTACTCTGTGCTTGGTAGAAATCACTTTTAACCAATCACGATTTTTGCTTTTTTTTAAACTTTACCGCATCCTAGCTTTATAATTGGCAAATTGTAATTTCTCCAAACATATGATTTTAAATTTAACAAAAGTGTAAAGTTGTTTTTACCTACGTTTTTTTAATACAAAAAAATATAAATCAAAGAACCTGTCAAATCTTTCGTTGGGATGTTTAGAAAGATGGAAATTTCCCTGTATGATAAATGAAGGACTGCAGTATGGTTTTGGTGTATTATATTGGCGTACAAAGCCTAGGGGTGTCAGAAATGATTTTTTTTGCATTTTTTTTAAAAACTTCTATAAAACGAAAGATTTGACAGGTTCTTTAAAACGCGAATTTGAAAGTAAAGGTTATCTAACTATCTGGATCAAAACTCGAACTTCTAGAGTCAAGTTTTAACTTTAAATAGTTTAATGACGACGAAACACAGTAATTGTGCAGTGTAAACAGACCCATTTACCAAAATAAGTGATTTTACAAGTGCTTGGTAAAACCATTTGCTTTTTAACCTCATCAAATACACTTAAGTATTGATATAATGTCGTCTTCCTATTTCAGTATTATCTGGTTATGGCTGTATAAAATTCAATCTTCGTTTAAAGCAAAAACAAATCAATTAAGATTTGTAAAAAATTATTAGAAAATATCATTGTTTTTTTTTCTGGGTGATTAAATACATAATCTAATCATTGTTTACATTATTAGTAAAAATGAACTTGCCACAAACACTGATTCTTTAATCCTTTTATCTTTGCAACCTGATGTTAATATTATTTCAAAATGTATTTCTAAAACTTGTAAACCTGTAATAATCTCTAAAGTTTCCTCGAAATCCAGAAACTGCTCCGACAAGAACAAAAACAAAAACTAGAAAAAATATAACCGGATATATAACTTCTAGGTTCAATATATTTATTTGGTTTGGCCAGCTGTTTGTTTCCTACTGTTTGTATCCAATAAATGTCGAAACGGCTGAACCGTTCGGATCCGATTTAAAAAAAAAGACTCATTCACGATACGTGAAAGTTAAGAGAATATGCAAATAATGCCGGAGATATTTATTGAATTTATTATATGAAACCAAAATTTTCGCAATATAAAATAAAAGCGCTAAGATCTTAATTCGTCAATTAATTTAAAAGCACGCATTAGGCAGACCACATTTTGGAAATACCAATATTGGCGATTATAATTCAAAGTAAAATATTGACTAATTATAGTCAAAAATGTTCTATCATAGACTTTACCTAAACCTGTCTTCATGCTTTCAGATTCAATCCTCAACTAATGAATTGACGGATATAAACCTTCTTTTTATAGCAGTTGATCTTGAATTCCTACAAAGAGGTGAACGAGTACGTACAAAGAGAATTGGTTCTTTAATAATTCTACAAAGAGGTGAACGAGTACGTACAAAGAGAATTGGTTCTTAAATAATTCTACGGAGAGTTGAACGAGTACGTACACAGGTGAAAAAGAGTGTCCCAAGAACTATTAAAATATTAAAATATTTCTATTTTTACTTTGACACTCTCTACATTTCGACTATTAAATAAACAAAATGTAATAAAAATGTAATAGTTTTATTTTTTTGTGTACCCTGTAATGTATACTGTGTTGTGCGTACCTTGTTCTCAATCTTTTTGTCCGAAGCAGGGGGCGGAAACGTTATGTATGTTTGTCTGTACGAAAAGAGTGTGTGTAAGTGACACCAAACCGAAGGCGTGTACTGTAAGTAGGGTTTCCAATCGGAATTTCGTTGCGCGGAATTGGGCGCAATGGTTACTTCCGCTTACGCCATTTTATTGTGCGCAATTGCGCTATATTTGCGAACAAGGAAGCAATTAAATGTTTGCGGAACTGCTTTTCCATCTACAAATCAATAATTTTAACTGTGACTTAAAAATGCAGCAGATACAAGAATGGATCTCTGCAGATTTTACAGTACTCGAGGCCCTAGTTTCACCAGTTTTTAAACTTTAAAGTTTCTTGTTGTTAAGCTCAGAGGCGGTTTCAGGGGGGAGGGCTATGAGGGCTCAGTCCCCCCTGGAAAATTTTAGGCTTTAATTTTCAGGGGGTTTCAGCCCACATTGGTGGCTGAGTCCCCTGCCCCCTATTGAGGAGCGGCCAATTAGCACGCCCCCCCCCCTTCCCACTATAGCAATTGGACTGAGCAGTGACCGAGCAACCCCCCCCCCCTGGCCCCCTGGAGTATATGTTTATTGTTATCAACAATCAAACATTCGTATCCATCCTTAACATTCGTATCCAAATAGGATCAACAATCAAATCCAACCAAGGTATATCCATAAATATAACATCTTGTTTTAATCCAACCTTAACATTAGTATCCATCCTTAACATTCGTATCAAAATATGATCGACAATCAAATCCTACTTGTGTCCATTCTCATTATTGGTATCCATGAATAAAACTCATTTGAATCAAACACTAACATTTGTATCAATCCTTAATATTCATATCCAAATAGGATCAACAATCAAATCCAACCTGTGTCCATTCTCAACATTCATATCCATTAATTTTAAAGGTTGAAAGTTAATATTAATGTTAATTTAAATGTTAATGTTAATGTTAACATTTTACTGAAAATCATAAACTTTCATGAAATGTTTAAAGACAAATTAATGTTAATGTTAATGTTAATATTATTTACTGACAATCATTAACTTTGACGATTTGTTTAAATTCAATGTTAAATTTAATGTTAAAAGAATAAAGGGTAGTCAGAAATGATATATTTTATACGTTAATGCTAATGTTGGCATTATATACTGACAATCATGAACTTTCACGAATTATTTAAAGTCAATGTTAATGTTAATGTTAATGTTAATGTTAATGTAAATGTTAACGTTAGCATTATATACTGACAATCATAAACTTTCACGAAATGTTTAAAGTCAATGTTAATGTCAATGCTAAAAGAATAAATGGTAGGCAGAAATGATATATTTTATACGTTAATGTTAATGTTGACATTATATACTGACAATCATAAACTTTCACGAATTGTTTAAAGTCAATGTTAATGTTAACGCTAGCATTCATGAATTTTTACGAATTGTTTAAATACAATATTAATGAACGTTAATGTTAATGTGCGAAAAATACGTGAACGTTGGGCCTTAGTTTCGCAAACTTAAAGGGAGTGTTCGCGAAAAATGAAAGAGGTATAGACTGATGTCGGATTAAATTCGCTATCAATCTCTACCCATTTTACTTTGTTTCGCCTATTAAATACGTCTTATATACATGAGAGCATTTCGTTTACAAATTCACAGATCTTGCATTAATCCACACAGATCGATGATACATATTTAATATCTTATTGTTCAAATTTAAATTCTCAATTAAATTATTTTCGACCTGAAATGAATTTGTATAGACGGTAAACCATAGATTAATAACAATACAGATTCAAGATTTAAGGGTTTTTCATTCACAAAATCCCTGAGGCAGAAGTCAAAGGAGTTACGCGCATTCTCTCTCTTTGTAATTGTAATTCCACGCGGCATGCACATTACTAATTTGTCCTTCTGCCTAAAGAATATTGTGAACAAAAACCCCTAAATCTTGAAAAGACAACATCTAGTGTTCTACTTGTATTGTTATAAATCTATAAGTCCTGCGCTCTGAGACAGAACTGTAGATTAACGACAAAATATAGATTGATTTACTCCCTTCTTATTAATATATATAGCAAAGATATAGGGATTCGAAAATGTAAGTTTTTAACAAAAACTCAATGCCTTATTCCATATATATTTCATTTTAAATACAATTTATATTCAATCTTAAAGCACAAAAATTAACATGGGGAAAAAATATAATGCGAATTTTATAAATTAATCATAATGAAAAATTACTACAAACAATATATATTTCAAGCTATTAGATAAACATATTGAAAAAATAATAAGTCTAGTAAATGTATAAACTATTTTGCATAAGATAAAATCACACCCTGATCTCTAATAGTTCTCCTTAAATCTATTTAATTGAAATGTGTTGTTATCATTATTGAAATTAGGTGGAAAAAATAATCAAAACAGCCAAGAGCTATTTTCCACTTAATTGCTTTATAATTGCACAGTTAGTATAAACATCAATTTGTAATTGTAAACTCGTTAGCATTGAACTTTACACGCACCTCTGCCCCTTTAGTAAAAGTAAATTAAACCTATTTGAAGCATAAAGCCGGACCGCGTCAACCTTCTTGCACCAGTTAGTCCTGTCCATAGAGCCTAGGTACAGTACAAACTGGGACCGGAATGGTTGGCCCGGCTCGGAAATTCGAATGTACCACGGCTGCCTCTGTTTATCTTATCGTATCTTATCTAGATAAGTGAAGGTAAAAATGAAAACATAGTCGTTAAATATTAAAAAATAAAGAGTTTCAAGGTAGAAAAGGGAATAGAATATTTAAAGACCCACTTAGCACATTAATTTCCTCCGTAAAATGAATATTTAAAGTTTAGTTAGCGGAGGATAAATAAACAGAGGTCACAACTTGGATTTCGAAATCTTCTAATTGTTCAAAAACTAAACTTTAAAATCTTTCATCACAATTTATAAATTTTTACCACGGCAAATGGAACAAAACAAATTAGGACATAAGCATTTGCCTCCAAATATAATTGTCTAGCCTTTTATTTTTGCAACATGATGGTGTAAACCACATTTATAACTGTTTGATATACTAAAATGAGACACACTTAATTAGGTTGCACTACTGAAGGACACGTAGCAGAGGAAGACGACAATAAAGCACTACTGAAGGACACTGAGCAGAGGAAGACGACAATAAAGCACTACTGAAGGACACTGAGCAGAGGAAGACGACAATAATGCACTACTGAAGGACACTGAGCAGAAGAAGACGACAATAAAGCACTACTGAAGGACACTGGATGGTGTCACAAAAAAAAATGGTTTTACTATAAAGTAAGTTATTAAATCACTTGTTAAATAAAATAGGCCTGGCTACACAGCACAATTGCTTCAGTATCAAGTTCATTGCAGTACTTAAAGTCATAACTTGTGTTAAAAGTCGTCTTCCTGTTTTAGATTTTTCTGGTTCTCACTGTATGTCATATTATTATGTTTTTGGCGAGATAAAATCAGAATTTGACGGATTTAATTCCGGAACAAATTCCGTTTTTGGCGGAACAAATTCTTGTTCCTGAAAACTTATCTCCACTAGGATGAGAATGACGGGAACTAACGCCAGCAAGATTCCTAGAATTTAATTTTTATTATTTTAGAATACTATAATGTTAAAATAAGTTTGTTTACCTTCAAGACCTTAGTAAACTGTTAAAAATAAATTTGTTTTCCTACAGGATACAAGGCCTCAGTACACTGTAAAAATAAGTTTATTTACCTACAGGATACAATTGGCCTCAGTACACTGTAAAAATAAGTTTGTTTACCTACAAAGTACAAAACCTTAGTACACTGTAAAATTAAGTTTGATTACCTTCAAAGTACAAAACCTCAGTACACTGTAAAACTAAGTTTGTTTACCTACAAAGTAAAAACCTCACTATACACTGTTAAAAATAAGTTTGTTTACCAACAAGTATAAATTCTAATAGACAGATTCTCCAAGTAAATTTATATTCTTTGATCAAGGGTTCTTCAGGTTCAATGATCTAAACATTAATAGTTATAATTCAGCTAGTTATATATTTATATATTTACATTATATATTTATATATATTTATATATAAAAATATAGATTTATATTAATTAATTCTAATCTGGCTTCAATTTAGTTTGATTATGTCCTCAGTTAGAAAAATGTTGGCTTGAATAAAAATTCTAAATATTTGGAGGAAAATGTTACAAAAATAAGCAGACAGAAGAGATCCCAAAAGTGATAAAAAAGATGCCTCAATATTCAAGACTGGGTTAGTTTTGAAGTTTCACCACGCCTTGTCCTTCAATTCTATCTCAAGATTATAAAATAGAATAAATTATAATAAATTCTGGCTTTTATATAAAATCAATATAATAGTTGAGCCAGAAGATAGTTGCAAATGAAGTATCAGCTTTCTAGATTTGGTCGACTTTGATGTGAACACTTTTGCCTTTAGGTTAAAATTTTAAATCAATCAAACCTTTGCGTAACCTTGAAAATGTACACATTACCACACAAAAGTGTCAAGATTTATTCTCATACTTAAAGTTTAAGTACTTGTGCAGTATATATCTAACATTATATTTATATTTCTGTTTGGGTGTTTATGTTGCTTTTTCAAAATCCATGCAAGAAAAAACTATCCGCGAATGTTTTTTGAGCAACAATTAAAAGTTGAAATAGATATATATTTTTATATA
>NW_019397467.1:0-65964 GCF_000591075.1 Eurytemora carolleeae | reverse complement strand
ATTTATAAATTTCATAAATCAGAATATTCCTGCATAGAATTAAAAATTACCCTTTCCTTATGTTTTTTTTTCAAATAATGTAGAAGTAATTTTGCGGAAGTAATTGCCATTCTATTTTTAATCTTATTTTTAACTTATTATCATTCTATTTTTATTCTTGTTTTTAACTTATTGCCATTCCATTTTTAATCTTATTTCAACTTATTGCCTTTCCATTTTTAATCTTATTTTTAACTTATTGCCATTCCATTTTTAATCTTATTTCAACTTATTGCTTTTCCATTTTTAATCTTATTTTTAACTTATTGCCATTCCATTTTCAATCTTATTTTTAACTTATTGCCATTCCATTTTTAATCTTATTTTTAACTTATTGCCATTCCATTTTTAATCTTATTTTTAACTTATTGCCATTCCATTTTTAATCTTATTTTTAACTTATGGCCATTCCATTTTTAATCTTATTTCAACTTATTGCCTTTTCATTTTTAATCTTATTTCAACTCATTGCTTTTCCATTTTTAATCTTATTTTTAACTTATTGCCATTCCATTTTTAATCTTATTTTAACTTATTGCCATTTAATTTTTAATCTTATTTCAACTTATTGCCTTTCCATTTTTAATCTTATTTTTAAGTTATTGCCATTTCATTTTTAATCTTATTTCAACTCATTGCTTTTCCCTTTTTAATCTTATTTTTAACTTATTGCCATTCTATTTTTAATCTTATTTTTAACTTATTGCCATTCCATTTTTAATCTTATTCTTAACTTATTGCTTTTCCATTTTTAATCTTATTTTTAACTTATTGCCATTCTATTTTTAATCTTATTCTTAACTTATTGCTTTTTCATTTATAATCTTATTTCTAACTTATTGCCATTCTATTTTTAATCTTATTATTAACTTATTGCCATTCTATTTTTAATCTTATTATTAACTTGTTGCCATTCTATTTTAAATCAGTCAAACCATCTGAAGAGTGCCATGTCTTTTGATTGGAGGGTACCCTTTTCTCTGATTAAGAAAAAAAAAGTATTTTCTATAGGCTGAGAATTTATCATTTCCATTTTGTTTTCTGTTTAAAAATGACATTTGCTACAGAAACAACAAAGGAAATTTTGTGCAAGCAATATATGTATATTATAACCCTCGTAATTGTGCATACAAGTATAAATATGTACACATAAATATGTACAAGTATACAAGTATAATATATACAATATATACAAGTATAAATATGTACATATAACATGATGATTAATGACAGTTGATAGAAGACATGTTGACTTCTTGATATATATTGCAGTATTTATTTTTAAGAATCTTGAAACAAAATTTCATAAAATATCACATAGCGTTTTCAGAAGTGTGTTCTGCTTTTTTTAATTTCCGGAGATATGAAAAATTTCGCGTATATTTCCGTTAATAAATAAGATCAACTATAGGATTCAAAGTAATCTCAGATTCTAAAATGCAAGTCTAGTGAAATCTTTGGAAATTATAGATATCAAGATGGAAACACTGTTTAACCATATTCAAGCTATATTGTTAATTGTTCTCTAAAATATTCAAATAATTAAATAAATGTTGAAAATTCGGAGACTTACGTGCTAATTTTCGAAAAGCTCACCATGGATGCAGTGTTGTTAACAGTTTTGGTTCGTTTTCGAAAACTTTAAATAAAACTTCCCACGCTTAAAACCTGTATTTGGTTAAAGTTTATTTTAATAAAACTTTGCAATATTTTATTCTAAAAAACGGAAAAAAGAAAAATAAATAAATAGGATAAACACATTAGTTTTCAGTCGTTACAAAAACCACTATCATCATATTAAACACATTTCTGTTTTGTTCTTTTTTTGCATATATTTTCTCTCTAGGCTTGGTAAAGAAGAGAACATTTTTACTAATGTATAGACAAGATGGTATATACNCGGCTTAAGTATGGTTGGTTCCACTTTAAAATTGTATCAAATGTTTCAAGATTTGAGCCGGCGCTTAATTTAAACCGGGTTTTGACAGATTTAAACCGCGGCTCAAATTCTTTAAATTCCATCTCAGGTCTATAAGGGTCAGGCAGTTTTGTTTATTTTTTTGTTGATCAGAATCTGGACACATCTTGATATATCTCATTATCAATGAACGGAATTTCAAGCGACTCCAGTTAAAGTGGAATTTCCGATTCTTAAGTAAGTATTTTTTAACAAAAATGTAAAATATGTGTAAGTATGATTCAACCCAACGATAGAATTTATTCCGAACCGGAGTTAAAAGGAATTAGAAAGCGATAAAATTATATTTTAACAATATACATCTACGATTTCATTTTTACCTAACACCTAAAAGGTTACAGGTAAACACAAGATTGAAAAATTTAAAAAAAATGTTTTTGTGTTCCATTAATTTACCTTAGATATATATTAATTATTATAATTACTATCATGAAAACAATTAAATATTTTTTGTTTAATGTTTATTTTAAAAAATATCCAATTCAACAATATTCTTATACTCAATATACAATATTTTATTCTCAGTATATGGTATTCTCATTCTTAAATGGACTGTAAAGGAAAAATGAAAGGCCGGGGGTATAGGATGAAACCTTGAGAATCTCAGGCGTTGAACGATACTTAAAAAACATCTGTATGGTGTTCCTGTCTCGAGAAGTTGATATAAAAATGTGTCAAAATTATACGAAAATTTTTATATACAATTTTGTATAAAAGTAGTAGGTTTAAACAGATCATATTCAGCAAATATGCAACCAATCTAAAAACGATTATATCCCACAGGAGCTAAATTCACGTCGAACTAAACTAGATTGCTGGAGAAAATTCACGTCGAACTAAACTAGATTGCTGAGGGAAGTTCACGCCGAACTAAACTAGATTGCTGAAGGAAGTTCACGTCGAACTAAACTAGATTGCTGAAGGAAGTTCACGTCGAACTAAACTAGATTGCTAAAGGAAATTTACGTCAAACTAAACTAAATTGCACATTAAACTAAAATCTTAGATGTTTTCAAACATAACTTAGCTGATTGAAGAGCTATTATAAGAACAAAACATTTAAAATTTTTAATATGTAACGGGGTAAATTTGCTATTTTTTTACTTGTTCAAAAATTCGTACAAGTAATGTCGAATAAATTTGACCTTTTTCTTTGCTTAGTTCACCGTGAATTCATAACTCTATTTTTATTTTTACTAAGCTTCAGAAATTAAACTTGCTTGGTTGAATATTATGATTTGTTTATCATCAAAAGTTTTCAAAATAAGCAGAATTTGATTATCAATGACTTTTTAAGATAAGAATTTGATCATCAATGACTTTTTAAAATAAGAATTCAATTATCAATAATCCTTCAAAATAAGAATTTGATTTTTAATAACTGTTTAAATAAGAATTTGATTATTAATAACGGTTTAAAATAAGAATTTGATTATTAATAACTGCTTAAAATAAGACTTTAATTATCAATAATCCTTCAAAATAAGAATTTGATTTTTAATAACTGTTTAAAATAGGATTTTGATTATTAATAACGGTTTAAAATAATAATTTGATTATTAATAACTGCTTAAAATAAGACTTTAATTATCAATAATCCTTCAAAATAAGAATTTGATTTTTAATAACTGTTTAAAATAAGATTTTGATTATTAATAACTGTTTAAAATAAGATTTCGATTATTAATAACTGTTTAAAATAAGAATTTGATTATTAATAGTTGTTTAAAATAAGATTTTGATTATTAATTACTGTTTAAAATAAAATTAAATTTTTAATAACTGTTTAAAATAAGAAATCGAGTATTAATAACTGTTTAAAATAAGAATTTGACTATTAATAACTGTTTAAAATAAGAATTTGAATATTAATAACTGATTAAAATAAGACTTTAATTATCGATAATTCTTCAAAATAAGACTTTAATTATGGATAACTGTTTAGAATAAGATTTTGATTATTAATAACTGTTTAAAATAAGAATTTAATTATTAATAACTGTTTAAAATAAGACTTTAATTATCAATAATTCTTCAAAATAAGAATTTAATTATTGATAACTGTTTAAAAGTAAGAATTTGATTATTAATAACTGTTTAAAATAAGATTTTGATTATTAATAGCAGTTTAAAATAAAAATTTAATTATTAATAACTGTTAAAAATAAGAATTTGTTTGTTAATAACGGTTTAAAATAAGAGTTTGATTATTAATAACTGTTTAAATAAGATTTCGATTATTAAAAACTGTTTAAAATAAGAAATTGATTATCAATAACTGTTTAAAATAAGAATTTGATTATTAATAACTGTTTAAAATAAGAAATTGATTATCAATAACTGTTTAAAATAAGAAATTGATTATTAATAACTGTTTAAAATAAGATTTTGATTATTAATAACTGTTTAAATAAGACTGTAATTAACAATAACTGTTTAAAAATAAGAATTTTCTTACTTAAGACAATAAATCTTAAATTACAAGGCTACACAGACAATGAGGAAAGGATTTTACACTGATTAATTAGCAATTAGTGAAGAGGTGTAAAGAATCCAACAAGTTTCAACCAAAATTAAATTTATTTTGGTTTCTCTTCATGCTTGAAATACTAAGAACTTTAACAACTATGAAAACTGATGGAAAATTACTTGTTAAAATAAAATGTTTACAGCTTAGCGTTGAAATATGATTTTAGGGGTTCATCAAATATAAAAACCACAAAAAGATTATTATAGATGAGAACTTGACGATGAGATAAGCTAAACTTTAGACCAAATTTTTGCATCAAGAAAAATAATGTGAATTGTAAATTTTTTTAAAACTTATTAAAATTTTTTTAATTATCTTCGTTTAAAAATCTGTTAAAATTTTGGATTAATGTATTCACGTTAATTTCGTTTTTTTTAGATTGAAAATTTACTGTTAGTCTTAGTTATATTGTTCACCAATTTTCTAGATTAAATATAGGATATTGGCGATATTTAGATGGACTGGAAGTTGCATTTAACATATATAAGTTTTAAACTTAGAAACTTGTATTATAAGCTGTTTTACATTTAAGACATTTTTGTATTTACTTTATATAAGTCGATAAAAAATGAATTTTTTAATTCAAATATTTATAATTTAAGCTGCGTTGAGCTGTACGCTAGCGTACACTCCGGTTTTCCGGGAATTTGAACACTATTTTAGACTTTAGAGATAAACACACGGAGCTCTCTACCTCGATGATCTGTTTTAAAGATTAACATTGCAAATCCTGTATTCCCCTCTTTCATGGTGAATAGCAATTACGCCTACAGTCCCTTTAATGTCTCCTAAAAATGTTTTGATTTGTTGCATAATTGTGTTCCACTTGATTAATATTTATCATCCAAAAATATATTTACCTCTCCTCACCGCAAAACTAGGCTTTGCATGCGTATCATCGCACCATCAGACCGCGTAGCTGACGCCTGCATTGACGCAAAGGCCTTAAATAGACGCAAACGATTGGGATATTTAAAAGGAAAAATCTAAAAAGTGCGTCAGTTCTGACCCAGACATTGAAGGGATATAAATACAGGAATATGTCATTAAAAGACAAAATGAAAATAAAAATTTACAAAAAAACGAATATTTGAAGAAAAAAAAACAGTTTTTAAGTTCAAGTTATTTAGTGAATTTTATTGAGTAAAGAGTCACTTTAAAAGTTACTTCATGTAAAAATAGTTTTTTTTTGTACGAGTTTTTGCCACAAACTCAAAGTTTTAATCCCTATATCTTTGCAACCCAATGTATGTATATACCTTTGATATTTCAAACTATGAATAGTGAATACTGTTAGAACAAATAGTCTCAGATGAAAGTTCATCGGTTTACACCATCAGGTTGCAAAGATAAAGGAATGAGTTTCCTAAAAATAATTATTTTTGATAATTCAATAAAAATAACAGCAAAATGTTTATTTTAAACAATGACCAATGATAAACAATGTTTGTCGACTTTGTTTTGTTTTATTTAAAAAATTTTCGATCTTAAAATGTTGTAAAAATGTTGTTAAAATGTTGTAAAAATGAAAATATCGAATATTTTACAAAAAAAAATTTTTATTAAAACTGATACACTTCATCAGCTTCTTTTTAAAAAGTTGTGATTGAGAAAACTTCAAATATGTTTTTCTTAATACTTAAACTATCTTAAATTATCTTGAATAATGTAATTTTCATATTCAGTTTCATTTTCAGAGTTAATCTTAAATTATTCTAGAGTTTAAAAAAGAAAATAAAAGTTTTTAATGAATTATTAGAACCATGAAGTTGTGTATTCTACTTACCCCTCTCATCCTTGGAGTAACGCTTGCAAACCCATTTAAGAACAAGGTATATCTACAAAATATCAAACAAAAATAGCGCAATTTAACAAAAAGTTATACAATTTAACAAAAAGTTATAGCAATTTAACAAAATCTTAGAGCAATATAACAAAAAGTTACACAATTTAACAAAATGTTAGAGCAATATAACAAAAAGTTATACAATTTAACAAAATGTTTGAGCAATATAACAAAATACTAGACCATTATCACAAAATGGTAGAGCAATAAAGAAAATGTTAGAGCAATTTAACAAAATATCAGACCACTATCACAATGATAGAGCATTAGAACAAAATGTTAGAAATAGATAAGAAAATTTTTAAATTGAATGGCAAAATGTTATAATATTACATACATCACAATTTTAGAACTTAGTGGCACAAAGTTTGAACTGTTTTCCCTACTCTAGGAGGGGGGGATTATCATTGCAACTTGATGATGGTGTAAACCATTGATATTTCTTATAGATTTTTTGGAAAGAAGTCAAAAATATTCACAAAATAGAAAAAATTATTTAATTTTGAAAGTTGTTTTAAAAACTTGTAAATTTTAACAAAGATTTGCACGTGGCATTTATCTTCATTTTCTTAAAAATATCCAGTGTGTCCCACGAAACATGAGAGTAGCAAGACGACTTGAAGATTGTCTTTGATCTTTGAAATAATTTACGATCTTTATAAGTAAACCAAAGTTAGTAGTAAAATTCTAGAGTTACTAATCACAAAATACCCCTAGTGTTAGCATTTCCAAAATGTGGTCTGCCTATATATTCTGCTGAACGCAACACTAGAGCTGTCGTCGGGCTGTATTGAAATTCACTCTGTCCAATTTTTTTCTGAATTTTATGTTGCTTTTTATACATCCCGAATATTGTATAGGCACAGAATTTTTTCTTGAATCTTGAGGCTTAGGTCTTTCAACCCTTCGTGCATCTCAGACTTTAATCAAAGATTGCCCTGAAAATCAACATGTCCCCTGTCCAACCAGTCAGTGACAAAAAACCTCAGTAATTAATTTTATATTTTGAAACCATTCTTTTGAGAAAAACATGCAAGGGTCCAGTGCTCCTTGAACACCGGACCCATGTATTGTAACCGGAATTCGGGAACACCGGACCCATGTATTGGAACCAGCTTCGGGAACACCGGACCCATGTATTGGAACCGGCTTCGGGAACACCGGACCCATGTATTGGAACCGGATTCGGGAACACCGGACCCATGTATTGGAACCGGATTCGGGAACACCGGACCCATGTATTGGAACCGGATTCGGGAACCAGAAATCCGATAAATCCGGATCCTAGGAACTGGTTAAATGAAAGTATTTCAATGTATCTTTTAACAGTTAATGTCGTGTTTTTAGCTTCATTTTTTTAATTTAAATTTTTTGTTCTTTCACGAGTTCTTGAAAATAAGAAGTTAAGATTAAAGAATGCTAAGTTTCGAGTAAAATTTATTCTAATGAGGCTTTTATGGCGCTTCGCGCCCATCTTCTATTTCAACTTTAATTGTTGCTCTATCTGTGAACATCGTCTCTTTGTACAATGTTAAACAAAAACAAGAAAAAGTTCCCAGATTT
The DNA here is from genome assembly GCF_000591075.1 of Eurytemora carolleeae. Classification (NCBI taxonomy): domain Eukaryota; kingdom Metazoa; phylum Arthropoda; class Copepoda; order Calanoida; family Temoridae; genus Eurytemora; species Eurytemora carolleeae. The sequence goes on along the minus strand of NW_019397467.1, from coordinate 58,008 downwards.
CATAATATTTTTTCTTGGATTTTCAAAATTTTACAAAAGTTTAAAATTTTGGGAGACAACTTTTGAAATTTCGAGCATCCATAAACTTTCTCTGGGTTCATGTGAGGTCCCACTCTAAATTTGGGCCCGATCGGTTCAGCCGTTTTGACGTATTTTGTATAAAAACAGACAAACATACAAACAAAAAGACAGACAGACGCCCAAAGTATATATAGTTTTGAGTGTGTTTATATACAGGCTCAACAATTGATGCCTTACCGATACGGATATGCTGTTAAAGACGAGGACGGAAATGATTTTAACCAACAAGAGCAATCTGATGGACAACAGGTAGAGCACATTTGATAAAGACGACCTTTACAATCTTCATTTCCAAATGGAGGACCGTCAGCCAAACATTTAAATATTAAGTCATGATGGAAATCTGGGAAATTTACCAGATATCCGTAAGTATTTTTCTATAAAAAAGGTTAAAATTGAAAAAAAGTTCAAAGTTTACAGATTTATAACAGTGGTCGTCGTTTATATCAATACAATGAAGATGAATTTTCTGTCGAAGGGAGTGACCAGCAATGTATGATGGTTGAACTGAGATTGCAGTATTGTAGAGAAATTTTTTAGGATTCATTTGAGAGATATAAAACGTTTTAAAGATCTATAATTACTTAGTTTGAGCGCAAAGTTGACGTACAAAATCATCCATTTGGGTGGGTACAGTAAACTAATTAGTGGTTAAGGAACAGGTTGAGAAAATAAAATTTAACTCTTATCATCAAAAATAAGTGATCTTATTCAAAAATTAGTTTCTATAATCTCTTATTATTCACAAAAAATTTCTGCAGATTTTCTGGAATTATTATTGAAAAAGACGACATTTAAAGAATTAGTAGAAATCTGCGAACAAATTCATAGAAAATAAAAAATTCAATATAATGATGAAAACGAAATAATTTATTCTAACATTGATTTATTGACGAATTTCTTTTAAGAAATATATTCCTAAACATCTAATTAGCTTACTATAGAATTTTTACTATAATTTTTGTCGTTGTTATTTTATAATTTAAAAACTATTCTTAAAACGTATTTACCCAAATTGATGATTTTGAACGTCGACTTTGCGCTCAAACTCAGTTTTTATAGATCTTTAAAACGTTTTATATGTCTCAAATGAATCCTAAAAAATTTCTCTACAATACTGCAATCTCAGTTCAACCATCATACATTGCCGGTCACTCCCTTTAAGGTTTTGATTTTTAACAAGTTTACAAGCCAACAAAGGGAATCTTTTTATTTGTCAGCTTCTCTTGATTTTGATGTGTAGCCAAGGAGAATTCTCCTTTTGTGTAACCATGCTGATTAAAATAGAAATCCAAATTTGTCTTTATTGTATTGATATATACGACGACGACTGTAAAAAAATAGCTTCTTTAAGTAAAGATTCATTTTTTATACCGATTTTTGACAGTGGTTCAAAAAATCTTCGAGGATTTACTCATTTAGTTTATTTTATTTTTTTAAATCATGCAATATTTTAACTCAAATCTTAAATTAATTTTCTCAAGATTAGAATTTTCCATAGAGCAAAAAGTCAATTTTTTTATCTTCCCAGATTTTTGAGAAGTCCCTTGAAATCTAAAAAACTGTTTGAAAACGGATAAAAAGATGCTGGTCATAATATCGAGAACATTCCACTAATTCCAAATAACCTAGGTGACAGGGCAGTACAGTGTACTTCTTCCTGATGGTAGAATTCAGACTGTAACATACAGTGTGGCACCCAATACAGGATTTGTGGTAAGTGTTCTTATACTGTGTACTGTGTACTGCGTACTTTGTTCAGTGTACTGGTCACAGTGTACTGTGTACTCTGTAATGTGTTCTGTGTTCTGTACTGTGTACTGTGTACTGTGTACTGTGTACTGCGTTCTAAACTGCGTACTATGTACTGTGAGCTTTGTACAGTGTACTGTGTACTGTATACTTTACACTGTGTACTGTGTACTGTGAACTGTATACTGTGTACTATGTACTGTTTACTTTATACTGTGTACTGTTTACTCTGTACTTTGTACATTGAACGCTTACTTGTCCTGTATACTTGTGCTTTGCAGTGTGTACTGTGTACTGTAAACAAGTACTGTGTTTTTGTATTGTGCTCTGTACTTTTCCTTTGTATTTGTCCTGTGTTCTTGTTCCGTGTACTGTAAACAAGTACTGTGTTTTTGTATTGTGCTCTGTACTTTTCCTTTATATTTGTCCTGTGTACCGTGTACCGTGTACTGTGTACGTTTCCTGCATACTTGTGATGTGTACTATTTTTGTGAATAAAAGTGCAATTTTAATGAAACATCACGTGGTTCAGAAAATATAAAATATAAAGATAAGAATATTCCAATGATTGTTGAAAATTACAATCTGAGTTAAAGAATATAGAATGTGTTTATACTTCTATTAAATTAAACTGACAGAAATGAACTTGAGTTCAATGTGGTAAAAATGAATTTGAACATCAAAAAAAATAAAAAGAAGAATTGATAATATTATTAATAATCGATCTAAAGGCCCACAAGTTGTCCAGCTATTTCGAAACACTCCTGAATGGACTGTAAGTGTAATTTCAGATGACTCTCCCTGCAACGAGGAAATTATGCCGATTCATAACCTTTGTCTTATCAAGTATGAATTGGATATCAATGTTTTTAATTTTGAAAACTGATTATTTTCAATTGCGGTTTCTCTACAAAAGTGACTTGCAAATTTCTACTACTGTAAAATATTAATGATCAGATAAGGTTTTAAGTGTATCGTTGTGAATCAGGTATTGCCATCTTTGCATAGAGTTTTACTAGAATTTACGCTGATAGGGCCTTTTTTGAAGAAGGGACCCAACTCTTAGTTTATTTTACCGCTTTAAAGTGTTCCCAAGGCTTAGACTGATCAAAATACTTTGCTGTTAGACAATAATTTTAGTTCCGACATCTTGAAAATAGAGAGAGAGATGTCGTTTTTGGTTTGTTTTCAACGTAAAACTTTATTTTCATTTTTAGAGGAAATTCTGAATCTGAGATTTTGTGTTTCGAATTTTTTTATTAGAAATTGTGCATAATCTTTTCTTATGACAAAACATGTCGTCAAAAAACGATTGATTAAATCGTTAAAGCATTTCCGCAAACCAAAGCTTGAATATTTGAAAACCAAACCTAATTAAAATTAACCCCATGTATAGTTGCTAAGTATATATGTGTTGCCGACTGATGCACAATGCATGTTAATGCATGATGTATTTAAACTAATAATTCAATCAATCAAAAAGTGTATCTAGAGCACCGTGAAAACCGACTGGTATATATGTTCCGCATTATCAGAATTAATTGCTTTAAAAATCCGTTGCTCTTCTCTTGGCAGACAAATATATATGATCCAGTTAGCTTTGCAACTTATTATTAATTTTTGGCTACAAACTCAATCATTTATCATTTCGATTTTGTTTTCTGTTTAAAAATGACATTTGCTACAGAAACAACAAAGGAAATTATAAGACTAGTACACAGTACTGTACACACTGTACACTAAGGGTTAGAGCGTACCGGAAATGCCACTTTTAAAGAGACTGTAAGTATAATTTCAATTAATCCTTTATTCAAAGATGGCAATTCTCGTTTTACAACGGTACCCTTAAAACTTTTGTGTGTTAGTCGAGTACAGAGATATGTGTGTTTAAACTTATCGAAACCCGCTTGTATTTAACTGAAAATTCAAGTGTGCGCTGCGTTGAGTTACTTACACTTTACAGTCTGAACTCAACACAGCGCACACTTGAATTTAAAACACAGAGGTTTTAAGGGTAGCGTTGAAAATTCGGTGTTGCCCTCTTTGCAAGGAGGGTCATTAAAAATGACGCTGACAGTCCCTTTAAAATAGCGGTACACTTAGAAATACGTCTACAGTTTCTTTACGCAAAAAAGTGCATTCCAAGCTGAATATATCATTTTGTTTCAGGCGGAGGTTACCTATACTGCAGCTCCCGGAGGTGCATTTGGGGGCGGAGCCGGGGGCGGCGGAGGAGCAGGAGGATTTGGTTCAGGAGGCGGTGGAGCTGGGGGCGGAGTACGTGGCGGTGGAGTGCGTGGCGGATCTCAATCTGTACAAGCCGGATATGGCGCACCTGGCAGAAGATAATTATTGAGAGAAAAAAAGTATTGTCTTCATATTTTTTGTTATTTTTTGTTATTTTTGTTATCTATCTCTTATTCTAATTTATATATATTTCTGTTTTGTTTGATATTTTGTGCAAGCAATATATGTATATTATAACCCTCGTAATTGTGCATACAAGTATAAATATGTACACATAAATATGTACAAGTATACAAGTATAATTTATACAATATATACAAGTATAAATATGTACACATAACATGATGATTAATGACAGTTGATAGAAGACATGTTGACTTCTTGATATATATTGCAGTATTTATTTTTTTGAATCTTTGAACAAAATTTCATAAAATATCACAGAGCGTTTTCAAAAGTTCTCTATTGTTCTCTAAAATATTCAAATAATTAAATAAATGTTGAAAATTCGGAGACTTACGTGCTAATTTTCGAAAAGCTCACCATGGATACTGCATACTGTTAGTTAACACATTCGTTCTCATTAGTTACCAAAACCACTATCATTGAACTAAACACATTTCTTTTTTGTTCTTTATTTTGCATATATTTTCTCTCTGGGCTTGGTAAAGAAGAGAAATTTTTTACTAATGTATAGACCAGAGCCCAAAACTTAAGTCAGAAATAAAACCAGGTATTGGAAACCTGTCAGGGTCAGGCAGTTTTGTAGATACCAATATCTAAGACATTACTTGATGTGGTTACTTTATATCCGCTTCATATCTCTTTTTGTTTTCTGTTTTCTAAAATCAAAATTTACGCAAATGTTTAGAGAAAAGGATACTCGGGACACAGGAGTTATACGTTTAACTAACGTTACTCTCTTATAGTTTCAACACAGAGCTCAATATAAAAACTTTTTTATAAATATTGCCTAAAGGAACTGAGTTTTTGTCACAAACTCAAATTGTCTAATCCCTAGATCTTTACAATCTGATGATGTAAACCTTTAATATTTCGAACTTAGATTATTTGGTCTAACAGAATTCATAGTTTAAAATATCAAGGTCTACGACATTGGGTAGCAAAGATATAGAGATTAGAAAAGTAGAATTTGTGACCAAAGCTCAATTATTTTTTTGCCAACAATATGATGAAATAAGATATGCCATTTCTACGTTATACTATGTGCTAACTAAACATATAACCACAATAAAGTACCGAGTTTTTTAGCTTAGATATAATGATTATTTTTGTTCAAAATTATAAACATTTGCTTTGAAAAATGCTCCCATTCTTTTACGATGATTTGTTTAAGAATACAAAAAGGCCTGTACAGGATTCTTCGGGAGAAGAAAGCACTGATGATGAAGATTAAACTAGATTAAACTAGATTAAACTAGATTAAACTAGATTAAATATTAAGTTTAAAGAAGAAAGCTCATCAGAACGGCTCTGTCCCAGGGCTATAAAAACTGACTAAAAGGAGAAGGATTCTTTAATTGATAAATGGCTGAAATTCAGAGAGTAAAAGATTAATTTTGTAGAATAAAAAGTATAATAATTAAGGGGTCATTGACTTTTATACTTTATTTATTAATTGCAAAATCTATTATTTTTCCATATTTAAGAAAATAAATATTATTTCATTATGAACCTAAAAAAAAAAATTCTTTTACGAAAAATCAAACAATTTTTAAAGGAAAATTTAACCGATTGTAATTCTTGATTAAAGTATTTTTACAAAAATATTAACCAATATATTTTCAACATATTTTACATTTTTGTCAAAAAATACTTATTTAAAAATCTTTAACTGGAGTCGTTTAAAATTCCGTTTATTGATAATGAGATATATCAAGATTTGTCCAGATTCTGATCAACAAAAAAATAAACAAAATTGCTTAAATGTTTAATATATCCGTTAATTTTAAAAATAAAACGTAGTCAGACCACATTTATGAAAGCCCTTAGGATATTTAATCTGTTTTTGAGGTGTTTTTTTAAACACTCTTTTTTATACACCCTACAACGGTAGAATTTATTCCGAACCGGAGTTAAAAGGAATTAGAAAGCGATGAAAGTATTTTTTTAACAATTAAACACCTACCTAAACTAAAAGGTAAACTCCAGATTGAGAAATTTTAAAAAATGTTTTTGTGTTTCATTAATTTACCTTAGATATATATTAATTATTATATTACTACCATGAAAACAATATACAATATTCTATTCTCAGTATATAGTATTCTAATTCTTAAATGAACTGTAAAGGAAAAATGAAAGGGGGTATAGGATGAAACCTTGAGAATCTCAGGCGTTGAACGATACATATAAAACATCTGTATGATGTTCCTGTCTCGAGAAGTTGATATAAAAAATGTGTCAAAATTATACGAAAATTTTTATATATACAATTTTGTATAAAAGTAGTAGGTTTAAACAGATCATATTCAGCAAATATGCAACCAATCTAAAAACGATTATATCCCACAGGAGCCTGAGAATCTCAGTTTTGCTCCTATTATAATTTTTTATTTTTTATTTTGCATTTTTAATAGGTATAATTAATAACATTATTACATATAGTCCGTGTAGTTCGTATTACGTCACCAGAACTTCAGCCAATGGCAGTGCATGCAGTATACAGGTCACGTGATTTCGGTCTGTATCACGTGACAACTTGTACATTCGCATAATTTTGACACAGTTTTATATCAATTTCTCGAGACAGGAACATCAGATATATATGTATCGTTCAATGGCTGAGATTCTCAGGTTTCATCCTATACAACCTTTCATTTTTCCATTACAGTCCCTTTAATATACAATATTTTTTTCTACTTTTAAAGTCAGCTCAGGAAAGTTTCAGGACTGAACCCACTAATGTGAATTTGTTCTGATATTTAGTTAGCTGAAAATTTTAAACTTTTTATATTTTCATTCGTGAAATTAAGATTTTCCCTATTTGCTATTTTATACTTCTTTTATACTAAAACTATATTATATACAACATATGTTTTGAAGTAAGAAGTAAATAAAGTCTTTTTAAGCTGATTTGGACAGATTGTGATTTAGAGATAAAAATGTGGCTTTAAATATGTCTTCACACTACACAGATATATTAAATATGTCTACACAGACAGGATGAATAACTAGTATTAGTAATTAGTTTTACGCATAATATACGCATAATACGCATAGCCAGTCTCTTCATGATAATAAAACATCTACATTTTGTTAATAAAAATTTATGGTAATCATAATATTGAAACTTTATGTAAAGGAATTGAGTTTTTGCCACAAATAGAAATGTTTTAATCCCTAAATCTTTACAACCTGATTATGTAACCTTTGATATTTCAAACATACATTACTTAGTCTACGAGAATTTATAATTTGAAATATCAAAGGTCTGCGAAATCAGGTTGTAAAGATATTTAGGCCGGTTAGAAAATCATAGCTTGTGGCATAAAATCACTTCTTTCACGTGCATTTAACTTTTAAAAAATGTAAGAGTTAAATATGTTATTAAGTTTCTAAGTTTTAACGACTTACACAAATAAATTGTAATGAAAAAAATGTTCATTGTGTTTATGGACATGTTGTACAAAATAGTGATTATTTATTGTTCACTATATAGGCTTTTAGGGCGCTTCGCATCCATTTTCTTTTTCACCTTTAGTGACCATATTCTCTTTGTACAATATAAAACAACAACTAATATACTAGTACACTATGAAGTTTTGATTTCACTGGCTATGCTTAAGTTGCTCAAGACAAGTACAAACGTACAAACGTCTCTGAACTTATTTTCATTGTACAATTTAGTTCAGTGCAAGGGCGTATACAGAAATAAATCTAGGGGGGGGGGGTAAAATTTTAACTGTAAACTCAAAACATTTGCCTTATTGGATACTTTAAAGGTACATATACAGTCCAATTACCTTACAAGTACTAATTTATCTCTCCTTCAAACAAAACAAGCAGAAAGAAACAGTAAATAAATTGTTTTATGTTATTCACTCTTCAGTTTCAGATTTGATAAGTGTTATAGATCTGAGTGCCTCCCCCCCTGTGTACGCCCTTGGTACAGTTTACTTTTAGCTCTTTTTTACAAAAAGCTTCTGCCTTTCCAAGTCATGTTACACTTCTAGTTCTTTGTGCATGTACATGAAACTTGTAGCTTCCTACTTCATGTACATGGTTTGGTTTGGTTTGGGAAAGCAGTACTGTACAAGGGTGAGAATGTCTAGGATTCCACTGTCTTGGTCAACGTTTCTCTGTTAATTGAGAAGCAATTAAGATTTGTTAAGGTTGAGATATATAAATATATATGTGCATAGGAGTTTTTATAGTTTGGGTTGAGTGCTTGGTCCATTTTGGTAGGAATAAACTATACAGTGAGAACCAGAAAACGACTTAAAGATTCAAGATATGATTTCAAATGGTCTAATGAACATGTGACACAGCAATTGTTCAATATGCGCAGTGCGCACAGCTGCCACTTCACTTCATAAGAAATGGTGTTACTAGTAAAACTATTTGCTTTGTAACAATATCAACTATCCTGAGATGCTGTTTTCCTATTTCACAGTTTTCTGGTTCTAACTGTAGCTAAACAGAAGGGTAGTAAGGAATAAAGAATAAATTATGATACCATCAACTCCAAAAATGCGCTAAAATTAAAACCGGTTTTTCAAAAGTTAATGAGCGATAAACATGACACGCTGATTGGTTGAATTCTAAACTTCTTTCTGGGATATCGAATATGTATTCACCTAATCTCGGTTATAGTAAAACCAGGAGATCAAGCATTGATCTTGATATCCAACATTCTAAAGTTTTCAGCTCAGGGCGCTTATCGCCTGTCTTCTTTATTTCAAATTTAAATTGTAGCTCTATCTGTTAGCATTGTCTCTTCATTTTCAAAATTTTACAAGCTTCCACAAACCTTCCCTGGGGTCACGTGAGTTGCTACAAATTTTGTATTCTTATCCTCACTATTATTATTATTATTATCATTTTTGAAGGACAGGCCCTCGGTTTTTGTTCGTTCAGGACAGTACATTATATATCTTCTTTCTGAGTTGGTAAAGATTTTAGCATATTCTATTATAAGCAAAAGGAACTGAGTCTCTCTGGCACAAACTCTGATTTTAAAATCCATATATCTTTGTGCAAACCTTAGATATTTCAAACTATCATGGAGTATGTTAGATAAAATAAGATTTAGACATTTATTTCGAAATAGCAAGTTATGTTGGCATACACGTAATAACATACAGTTTGAACATACCTATATAAACTGCATTGTACATTGTCTGAGGATCTAATTGCGTTAATCCTTAATGCAACTAGACTAGCAACTTAACATGTAATAGATATTTGTGAATAAGATCATTCAGAATCAGAACTCCGCTTTGATTACAGTGTATAATTGTACCCCCGTTGAAATATTCAGGTTGAGATCATACCTCTTTATAGAGATCGATTAAGGGCTTGATAGATAGCCAATGCTTGTGTTCCTGTGTGCCATTTAAAGCCTGAGTTATTGCTTCTTTGATAGCTACGCTTGTGTCCCTGTGTGGCATTTAGAGCCGAAGTAATAGCTTGTTGGATAGCTACGCTTGTGTCCCTGTCTGGCATTTAGAGTCTGAGTAATAGCTTGTTGAATTAGCTACCGAGATCGCGCCCAGTGGTAGTGGCGTTGATCGTTCATGAGATTGTAATCTGGACTGATACAGTTTGGTACGAAGTTATAAGAGTACGGCATTTACCACATACATTACTATTTAATAACTTGCTACGATTTACAATGCTAAACATTTTTTGTTTAATCATTTTTTCGTTTTAGATTTAACAATCTAAGTTTGAAATATCAGATTGCTCAGGTATAGAAATTCGAAAATTTATGTTTTTGGCAAAGATTTAATTTCTATGTAAAGAATATAATATTGCTATTTGTTAGAGTTCTGAGAAATCTCCTGAAAACCGAAAATGTTAATGCTTAAAATTATAAATAAACCTGATAGCAGCCCAACTACTGTTTTTCATGGATTTAAAGAGAAAACTGTTTCACATTGAAAACATATTTATGTTTAACTTGGACAAATCAAAATAAATTCTCTACGCTCCTGATTCGTTTAGACCCCCCCCCCTTTCTTCCTGTAGAGGGGAGGGGGAGATAATCCTGATTAGTTTAGACCCCCCCCCTTTCTTCCTGTAGAGGGGAGGAGGAGATAAACCTGATTTGTTTAGACTCCCGCCTTTCTTCCTGTAGAGGGGAGGAGGAGATAATCCTGATTTGTTTAGACCCCCCCCCCTTTCTTCCTGTAGACTTCATTGAAAACTAAATAGGTCCAATATCTTTCCATAGATACTATTTAAACGTTTTTGTAACCCGTTCCTATAGATTCCAATTCAGGGGTTCCTGGGAAAGTAGAGAAAACGTATCAAACCGTCAAATGTTTAAAAGAAATTATATTTTGAAGAAAAAAAAACAATTTTTAAATAACTTTGAAAAAAAAATTAGATATTTTCAAATAACTATTTAGATACTACAGTTTAATCTAAAATTTGACGAAAAGCATCAAATATTGAAAATGAAAAGGTACCGTACCTTTGCGCTGGAATTCTGAACGCGAAAAATCAGCTTTGTCTTCTCGACCACAGATGTAGTTGAAAAAAGTAAGACTTATACCATATAGGCTACTAACTGAAGGGCCCGGCGTTGCACTTGGCAAAAATAATTGCAAAAAAATGTTGAAAAAGAAAATTTCGAATTTTTTCAGCCTATAACACCCCCCGGCCACCTATGAGTGTCCGCAAAAAATTTCAGCCCATTCGGTCCAGCCGTTTGGGCGGCTATAGGCAACATATATATATACGAATGTCTTGTTTTATTATATAGATTTAGTTTACCGTCAAATTAGCCAAATATGTGAACGGTCCTTTTGAAAATGTATTTTTTTCAATAATTTGCAAAAGTCAGAAAATTTAAAAGATTGTAAAATTTTCAAAAGTTGCTTCTCTATGAAAATTTACAAAAAAGGGTAAATTTTTCTTTTATTGGCTTCATTTTTTGACAAATTATTCAATTTATTTTGGTTTATAAATTCAGATTGTATATTTGTTAAATTTATAAAAAATAGATTTAAAGAAATCCTAGTCTAAAAAGGAAATTTATTAATTCCAAAAATATTAGATATTTACACTTTACAGAAGTTATATATAGGATCAAGTTCTAAACATGAATAAAAAATGCAGATTTACTAAAATAGTTTATGAAACTATTGTGTTCTTTATCATTCTTACTCACTTCATCGTCAATTTTATAAAAAAACGTACTATAAAGTAATCATCGTGCTATAAAGTTAAATTAGCTGTACATTTCGCACGTGTGCTGTAAAGTTTTGATTGGTTCCAGGATTTTCTCCAAAAAATTTAGGATATTTCCAAAATATTTTTTTTTAAATAAAATGAAAATAAAATTGAATTAAACTTTATATTTGGACTTCTGCTTTGTTTCAAAGCTTATTTTATCTAGAAATAGCCATTGAAATAAGACAAGCACACAAACGTTTCATAAAATTTCATAGAACACTGTTATTTTGGCACGACGTGCTATAAAGTTTTTAGACAGAAATTTTCTCTTTATCGAGAAGGTTCAAGCTTTTTTAGATTTAATTTTGTCCCGGGTAACACTGCGAACAAAATAAATAGTCATAAATAGTCATAATTTAATCTAGTGTAAGAGAATATCGATACTTAAATGTGAATTTTTTTTCTTTTTTTCTTGCACGGAAATATTGATGTGGACTTAATTATTTGGCCAAAAAAAACTAATGTTAATTGAATGAATTGTGAAGAATAAATCTGAACATTATAAACAACAAATTCAATTGGCAAAACAACGTTTGTTGGTATATAGAAAGTTATTTTATTGTCAGGCTCCTTATATACAATGCAACCGATACAGGGGCGGATACAAGGGGGGCAGGGGGACATTCGCCCCCCCCCTGACAGATTCAGGGAGGGGCGTAGCCCCCTCCCCTGAGATTTCCAGGCAAAAAATGTTCCCAATTTGATAAATGATATTGTTAACGATAAATTTAGAATTAGAAATTTGTAAGAAACTAGACTTTAGAAGTTATAATATTGTTCATATCTAGTAATGTTCCTTAATCTATACTCATTAATCAAAATTGTAATATTGTTCCTAATTTTCATGCATTTAATTGAATGAATTGTGAAGAATAAATCTGAACATTATAAACAACAAATTCAATTAGCAAAATAACGTTGTTGGTATGTAAAAAGTTATTTTATTGTCAGACTCCTTATATACAATGCAACAGATAAAAGTGAAAATAGAAGCAATCGATATTGAATTGAATTCAATTCGATATTACCCTATACCCCCTTTGATTTTTCACGAACACTTCTTTATAGAGACATACCACCGTGGACTATGGTCGATTTGAATTCGAACCTGACCAACCCCTTGTAGTTGTACCGGTCATAGTGATGCCCCCCCGCCCCTATCCTATGTCGGCCCGGTTTCAACTTCGATGGCGCGTCCAGTCTTTTCTTTACAGTACCCGGCCTATCATAGGCCTATTTCACCTACCCCACTAGCTTAGTTTAGTTTGATAAGATATTGATAACATATTCAGAGGTCAGGTTATCCCAGTGCAGAAAAAGTGTTAGATAGAGATGGGCATCATTTTTTTGAACGAACGAAATCTTTTTTACCGAACAAATCTTTTTGAGAAAAAGGATGTCGTTCAGAAAAAAACGAATATTAGACGAACAAAATGAATTGCTTAGAGAAATAAAAAAAATTATTGTTTTTTAAAACGAACAAAAAGCAAAAAAAGAAGCATGTGAAATTGTTCGAAGAAACCTGAAAAAATGAATGAATGAACAAATTTTTCCAAAAGAATTTAAAAGAAAACCATTGTTTTTTTACTGAACAAACGATTTTATCGAACGAACGATTTTAATGAACAAACCATTTTACTGAATGGTCATTCAGTGAGAAAACAAACGAAATAAATGGAAACTAATCAATAGTTTTGAGAACTAACAAAATCAATTTTTTTTAACAATTGAAAAAAAACGAATAAAATGGGTCTCTAGTGAATGAGCTCTCTGGGTTACCTTGATAAAGTAGTACACGAGGAATATTTCCATCGCATGCTGACCTATCTCTGTCTTGTAATGATACAACAGGATCAGCACAACCTCTTTTCCAATCCTGAAAAACAGAGTTCATTTTCATAGTAACTGAATCTAATTCAGCGGATAGGACTGGGCATAGTTCCTGGGAACGATCGTTCTTTTATGGGAACAAACGGAATTATCCAGAATGATGACATCGTTCCAAAATAAGAACGAATTCGCAAAGAAAATGTTCTAAAAATATAATTTTGGACATCTATAAATTAACAAACGTTGAAGAAACAGAAATTGGTTTTAAAGAACGGTTAGGAATTGCTAATGTTAAAAATCAGGAACGCATTCTTAATCATGAACTTGTTCTAAATCTTAATTTTGGTCTAAAATGGATTGGGTCCTAGTCCAATTTTTCAAGGTCAGCTTACTAAAAAAATAGACCTCCAACTCCAAGTTGAATTGTAAGGATGCAAAAGAGGTTTATAAAAAAAATCAAAAAGTTTGTTGAAAAAATTTCAAAAATATTTTTTTTCATTTTTGACAAATATTGACATGTGACACAATTTGTCAAAGGCTTTCAAAATGTAAAAGTTTTACTCGAACGAGGAACGGTCAAGATCAGGGGCGGAAAAGAGGGGGGCGGCCTGGGCCCACGGGTGAGTTTACAGATAGAAAGTAGAAGAACTGGAGTTTACAGATAGAAAGTAGAAGAACTGGAGTTTACAGATAGATAGTGGAAGAACTGGAGTTTACAGATAGAATGTAGGAGAACTGGAGTTTACAGATAGAATGTAGGAGAACTGGAGTTTACAGACTGAATGTAGGAGAACTGGAGTTTGTGAACTTATATTTTTTGAACAAATAATAAATAGGAATTTACTGCTTTTTGTACAATTTTTAGGGGGAGGGCCGGGGGGGCTGGGGGCCTAAATTTTTTCCCCCACTTATGCGCACAATTATGCCCCCCCTGAGATAATGGTTTAGTCCGCCCCTGATCAAGATCATTAACATTCATTCTCGATAACAATTATCCACCATTAACAAATCATGATTTGTGAATAAGAACTCAAAGAACGTAACAGAACTGAACAGGGATGGAACAATTGAAAAAGAACTTGGAACTAACGGTTCAGCTCAAGGCCTTTGTTCTAGAGCCAGGATTAAACGTTCAAAAAAAAGATAGGAGCACACCCACAACCCAGTCCTATTAACGGATTACAGTAATAATTGCGCGGGATAAAATTGTTGTCAAATATGCGCAATGCTACAATTTCATGCAAGGAATTGAGCGCAATACTGCATGCACAGAATTATTTAAAATGTTAAAGTTTGCCTTATCAAACTTTGCAATAATATGCAACAAAAAAGGAGAGAAACGATCCAAAAACGACCCCAAAACTATCACTACAACAGGCTCGTTTTTTCATCGTTTTTGGATCGTTTTTGGGTAGTTTTTTGCATAAATCAATATCAAGGTCAATATTTGACACAAAGTTTAAGAACAGCAAATTTTAAGAATTAAAAAGTTTTTAAACATTTGCTATAGGGAGAAAACTACCATAAACGAACCAACCATATTTTCGGAATAAATTGAATAAAGAGCAATGCATCATGTACTGAATTTAGAGCAATTCTGCACCACGTACTAAGTGAAGTGCGGTATGCACAAAATTAAGCGCAATGCTGCATGCATGAAATTAAGAGTAATGTGGCATACAATGAAATAAGGGTAATGCACAATTCAGTGCAATTTTGCCTTGCAGTTTAAGAAAATTTCAAAGAAAACATTTAAAAATTTCTTTTTCGAATTCAGTCATCTTCGATCAATTGTTGACACAGGAGCGGGGGGGGAAGTCAGTTATTACGTTATTAAATGAAAATTTAGGGCATTGAAGTTTCAATTTTTAATAAACCTGCTGCATTGCGCAAAAGATGATACCTTTAAGAATTTTTGGATGTTCATTAAAAATAATGAATTATGTGTTCAGTTTATAAACTGCTTTACATTTTACAAAGAAAGTTTTACATCATTTTACGCATTGTGGGCACAAAGACAAATTGTTTGGGGTAATCTAATGTATGAGAACCGATTAGAAAAATCACATTATAACTGTCATTACCTGAGAGTTAAGGATTTGCTCAAAAAAAATTCTATTTTGCAATTGTCTTGTTAAATAGTTCAAATTTTTGGTTATGGGTGCCCTTTGAACTTAAAGAGTATGTTATGGTGAATCATTTTTATTATTCATAATGTTTTTAAAAATAATTCATTTTAAAGGAGAGATTTAATTTATTTCTGGAGAAAATAATTTTATTAGTTTACATGAAAAGGAATCGTCATTAAATTTCAATTTAAAACTTAAATATAAATTTCTTTATATATATTTTGCATGACGTCACTGCTGTGGCTCATGGCTGCCGGAATACAAAAAAAGCTATTATGTGACATAAAACCTAGAACTTACCTAATGCAGATGAGCCAAATGTTGAAAAAAACGCTCTGACTGAAATACAAAATTTTGCTTATTATTCATCATTTTTCAAGTATTACAATATTCTCTAAGATTCGCCATAATTTCTGTTTTTCTCTTGAATATTTTACTATAGTTTCTGGTTATATATCTGTAGTCTGCCATAATTTCTAGTTATCTATCTGTAGTTTATCATAGTTTCTAGTTATCTATCTGCAGTTTATCATAATTTCTGCTCATCTATCTGTAGTTTATAATAATTTCTGGTTATCTATCTGTAGTTTATCAGAATTTCTGGCTATCTATCTGTAGTTTATCAAAATTAATGGTTATCTATCTGTAGTTTATAATAATTTCTGGTTATCTATCTGTAGTTTATAATGTTTTTACAATTTATTTAAAATTTTTAATTTTTAATTTTTAACAAAATTTAAAAAGAGAGAAGTGAATTTTTTTCTCTGACTTGTATCTTCTTTTGAGCTGATCATACATCTGTAGATATCATATGTATTTGCAGTTTTCAGTTCTGCCAGGAATGTCTGAATTAACAACTGATTGAAGGTTCAGCTTCAAACTTATATCTCTTGATCAATTGTTACGCATATCTCACGATGCGATCAAAGTCTATTAAGCACCCCTGTTTTGCCGGTATTTACCCTGAACTCATGTTGTGTGTTTCTAAGGAAATCTGAAGATGCAGAACCAGTTTTGCCGGCGCGTACTTTATACTCATTTCATGCGCAGGATTCTAAGGATTTTTCTAGTTTTACCGCTATTTTTGAGAAAGAAGGATGTATTCTCGTTAATATATATTTGATTTATCCTGCAAGTGTCTAATGTGGAGGACTAATGTGGTAAATATAGAATTATTAATATTTATTAGATTGTATTGTTCTCGTGTTTTTTTGTACTTATCCTCATATTTAGTCAATATCTTTGTACTACAGTTTTTTACTGCCTAGATAATATATGATTGGTTGATGAATATAATTTGTTATTTATGTTATCTAAAGCTTTTTCTGTAGTCTAAAGCTCTTCTATTTATCAGATTGAAGTTCTGAGCCTTAATAAAGCTCGAAGACTTGATTCTGAGTGTTCATTATGGATTGAGCCAAGAGTAGAGGAGCTTACGGTCAGGCCCGATGGAACACTACACGGTAGATTAGCTGATTTTCTTTAGGGCGAATTTGGTAGTTGCGAAACATCAATATCCTTACAGGTTGGAAAATAAAAGTCACTGCTAAGCTGGGTTTAAAAATAATGAGGATATATTGACAGATTCCCCATTAACCGGTATCATAGTGCATGGTGCACAACCTTTTAGGATTCTAATCCAAGGTTTACAGAGTTCCCGTCTCTATCCAGGGTTTACAGAGTTCCCATCTCTATCCAGGGTTTACAGAGTTCCCGTCTCTATCCAGGGTTTACAGAGCTCCTGTCTCTATCCAGGGTTTACAGAGTTTCTGTCTCTTTCCAGGGTTTCCAGAGTTTCTGTCTCTGTCCAAGGTTTACAGAGTTTCTGTCTCTATCCAAGGTTTACAGAATTCCCATCTCTATCCAGGGTTTACAGAGTTTCTGTCTCTATCCAGGGTTTACAGAGTTCCCAACTCTATCCAGGGTTTACAGAGTTCTCAACTCTATCCAGGGTTTATAGAGTTTCTGTCTCTATACAAGGTTTACAGAGTTTCTGTCTCTATGAGTAGATGAATCCATTCACCGGCCACAAACCAGTTCTCCTTTCTCAACGTCATCATCTCTGTACAGGGTCAACTCAGAAATCATCAGGGGCGCAATATAGACTTTACTAACGCAGTATGTATCTGCGTAACAGAGTTGTATAAGAACCTGACTGTTTTGAGCTCCCTTGATGCTTACACATAGAACCAGATTCAATCGAAAGAATTAACGTCTTTACGATGAGGATACTTAATAACAGCTAACCAGGCTTGTTATTAAGGAGTAAATTTAAAGCTGACAGTAGCAAAAATCTAGATCCAGCTAGCTAGATAAAAACCTCCATTCTCCAGGTTAATAAAGTGATGAAAGATGAAGGCAGGCCTTTAATGTTTCTTGTAGTTCCATTTTTTCTTTTTCAATTGTGTGCAGGGGTGTGCAGTGGTGTATATCCCCCCCCATATACAGTCCTGGATAAAGTTTCTCTAGTTTGCCATTTTCTCCCTCTCATCCTGTATCTCTAAATACTTTTAGAAGCGCCTATTAAGACCTAGTTGTTGCTTATCTGAAAGCTGAATGTACACTGATCTGTGTAGTTTATAATTATTTCTGGTTATCCTGTAGTTTATCAAAAACTTTGGTTATCTATCTGGAGTCTATCATAGTTTCTAATTATCTATCTTTATTTTATCATAATTTCTGGTTATTTATCTTAGTTTATCTGTTTATTTACCTGTAGTTGATCTGTTTATCTGTTTATCATTCACCTGTGGTACCTGTAATTTATGTGCCTATCTGTTTATCATGTTTATCTACCTGTAGTTTATCTTGTTTATCTGTTTACCTACCTGTAGTTTATCATGTTTATCTGTTTGTCTACCTGTATTTTATTATGTTTATCTGTTAATCTATACTTGTAGTTTATCATGTTTATCTGTTTATCTACCTGTAGTTTAACATGTTTCGTCTGTATCGAATCCCAACCTTTCTCAAGCTGCCTTTAGGAAAAGGAAAAGAAAGGAAAAGTAAAGTTATTTATTTTTGTTTACATTATATTTGATATAAACTAGTGGTGGATTGTTAGTATTTTTTGACGATCTGAACTAATAACTTTTAGAAATTAAAAAGACAGATTTATTTGTAATGTTAAAAAAATAGACTTTATGGGTTGTGGAACAAGTATAGGTTTTACGTAAAACGGGCATTTTTTAGCATCTTTTTAATTCGCGCCGATTTTTTACATCCTTTTTGTTTGATTATATCTTTTACTCTTTTTAATCTTTTTAGTCTTTTCTTTGTAAAGTCGTCTTTGCTTTCTTAGATTCTTTTGTAAACATAGCATGTGTTAGAATTAGTACATTTGAAGTGCTGACAAAAATCTTCAATTAAATTCTGTTTAAAACTCAAAATAAGATTGATATTTGAAAGCTTAGAAAAGTGTCGTTCATTTTCTTACTATATTTTAGGGAAATTGTGAAATCTTTTTTAAATGTTGGGGGTAATTGGTCTCCCTTAAATTGAAATAAAAGTTTTATAACATTAAAAATTCCTTATTTTCTTAAGGGGAGTATGTTTAAAGCCCAAAAAGCTTCCGCTGTGTGACTTATTCTAGTTAACCCCATCAAAAGACGAATAGCTTTCTTTTTCAATGATTCTATCTTATCAATATTTTTGTTTGAAGTTAGCATTAGAAATGTTAAATTAAATTCTAAATGAGAGTGAAAAAAAACAATTTCATGGTGTCAAAGCTTAAGAAGTTTTTAATTTTTCATAGCATAAAGTGAAAAGTTAATCGCCTGTATATAGTAGGTTTTTTTAACATGTACCAACAAGTTATTTTTTCTAATTCTTTATTTATTGTGTCTGCTAAAGTATTTAAGTTTTTACATTTTGATGCCACATTTGTGTCGTCGGCAAAGGCTAAACTGAAAAGTTGATTAGATTGGAAGAAGTCATTTACATATATAATAAGCAGTGAACCGCTTAGACTTGATCCTTGAACAAGACCCATCTCTAACATTTCGACTAAGTCTGAGAAGGTACCATTTATATCGACTTTTTTCCCCCTGCCGCGTAAGTAAGATTCAAACCATTGTAATGTGTTTCCCCAGATTCCTGATTTTCAAGCTTTTTCACAAGTATCTTTTAATCAATACAGTCGTAAGCTTTAGAAATATCTAGTATCAGAAGTAAAACAGATTAAATCATTATTTACATGAATATATAGTTTAAAAGTTTAGTGATTGCTTGCAACATTACGTCCTGGCAAAAAAACCAGATGGATTTGTTTTAAAAAAGTTATCATTGTTGAGAAATGAAAACATTCTTTTAAGCAGATTTTTTCCAATATTTTAGAAAATCCATTGATTAATCCAATTGGACGAAAATTAGATAAGTCGTCTTTTTTATCTTTTCTTATTAACAGGAATAGTTCTGGACATTTTCCAACAATATTTCTGTTGATATATTTTTAAGCAATTTTTCTGAAACTCCATTTATATCCCCAGAGGTTTTGTTTTCGAGTCTTTCTAATTTTCTATTTTAGGAATAGCTTCTGCTTTAGATTGGCCAATAGATGAAAAATATTTATTGAACTCTTTAGCAATAATAACTTGATCTGAGCCCGCGATTTAAAAGCTTCGGCTCGAGTCTTAATTCCTTAAACCCGACTTTAAGACCCAATCTTAGACCCAACTCTGACGACAGCTTGTGTCACGTGATTGACAGCTGCGAGATCTTAGGCTCGACTTAAGGATTTAAGCCCAATGAAAATAAAACCGACCTTGGTTGGTTTTAGTGAAGAATAAGGCTCAATGTTGGGTCTTATTCTCATCAAAACCCGGAATGCGCCAATTCCAACTATGAAAATCCGCCAAATACAACAATAAACCGGTTTTATGAACTAAATTCTGTTGAAAAATAGATGCAACTTAAATCCAAAAGCCCGAGCCGTATATAAGGCTCAACAACAGCTTAAAGACCCGAGTCGTATTTTCTAGAACTTTTTAAATCGCCGGCTCTGAGATAATTAAGTTTTCCTTATTAATGAAATCTAATTTTATTGAACGCTGATTAGGCTTGTTTCCCATCCCTGTAATGTTTTTTAATGTTTCCCAAATCTTCTTAGGCTTTCGGTTTTGGCAACCTATTAGTTTACTAGAATAGACCTTCTTGGCTTGTCTTATTTTTCTATTATAAATGTTTTTGTATACTACACTGAACTTGATCTTATCTTCAGGCTTTTTAATTTGCTGAAAAAAAGTATATGTTGAGAGTTTTTGCGCTCTCAATGAAAGTTGTTCCTTTGTCATGAATTGGTTTAGGAATACTTTTCTTGCATTTTTATTTTTTATTTTTTGGAAAGGAAAATGTTTTTAAAATTCATGAAAAATTTTTGATTAAATTTTATTGCGGCAATCTCTGCAGTTTGAGATAAAAATACATTATTCCATTTTTCTTTTTCAAGCGCAGTTTTAAAAGATTTTTATATTATTATTCTAATGTCCCCTGTATTATCATTCATGCTCCTTTTGAGATTTTGAAATGAATTTTCGTTGTGTTTAAAATAATTGGTAGAAATATTAAATTATGGTCTGAAATCGATTGGATATTTTGGAAAATATTTGTATCTTTTGGGTTATCATTGGTTATAATACGGTCTAGAAGTGCAAAACGTTGTATATTTACAAATCGCAAGGCCGCTAAGTTTAAAAGGAAAAAGCCTGAAGAGAATTTTGCAAATTTCTAAGGAAGATAATAGCTCACTGAAAAATGCTTCAAAGTGATTTGATGAATTATTGATACTGAAATATTTGTTAGATCTGTAATAAGATCTAACAACATTATTAATATCTTTAAAGAAATTGAGTCTTTGCCACAAACTCTGGTTTCTAAATCCTTATATCTCAACAACCCAATGTTGTAGACCTTAGATATTTCAAACTTTGACTTCTGTTATATCAAATAATCAAAGTTTGAAATAAAACAAAGTAAATTACAAAAATAGGTTTAAATCTTTATGTTTTTAATGATAATTTCTCTTGTTAAAGAGCTATTGGTTAGAACAAATATGTTATGTAACCAGAGGCCGAATTTTAACAATTTGAGCCGCAACTTAAATTTTAGCCGGGGCTCAAATATAATTAGTTCCACTTTAAATTGTATTCAATTTTTTTCAGATTTAAGCTGGCGCTCAATTAAAAACGGTTTCCAGATTTAAGCCGGCGCTCAATTAAAAACGGTTTCCAGATTTAAGCCGGGGGCTTAGTTAAAAACTTTTTTTTTCGGGATTTGAGACGCGACTTAAATTCTTTAAATTCGGACACTGGTAAATTAGCATTTCTAATTACATAACAGGAGCTACGGGGTCACTGTTAATGTCTCCTAGTTTGCAGTTGACAAATTCATAACAAACTATTTCTCTGAGATCGTGAACAAAATTTGCAAATAAGTGAACTATTAAAATTTATTGAACGTAAGAAAATCAATTTTTCATTTTAACTTTACCTTTTTGAAAGCTGGGTCGTCATAGTCCTCAACATGTTTTCTAAAAAATATTATTTATTTTTATTAACTTTCTTTTCTTTCATGATAAACACTTATGCTCCAAAGTGAAAAATTATTTTTGAATTTGTATTCATGAAATTTCATCAGATATCTGTAAAACTGAATAATATAAATAATTTTTTTAACTAAGTTGAGAGATTGATTTGAACTTGTACAATATACCTTCAATGACAAGATAGCGGGGGTACTTGATCAAGAACAATATACCTTCAATGACAAGTTTGCGGGGTTACTTGATCTAGAACAATATAACTTCAAATACGGCCAAGGCTGGACCCAATTCGCTGTAACTTTTTTACTTGATCAGGAACAGTATACCTTCAATGACAAGATGGCGGGGGTACTTGATCAAGAACAGTATACCTTCAATGACAAGATGGCGGGGGTACTTGATCAAGAACAATATACCTTCAATGACAAGATGGCGAGGGTACTTGATCAGGAACAGTATACCTTCAATGACAAGATGGCGGGGGTACTTGATCAAGAACAATATACCTTCAATGACAAGATGGCGGGGGTACTTGATCAAGAACAATTTACCTTCAATGACAAGTTGTCGGGGGTACTTGATCAAGAACAATATACCTTCAATGACAAGATGGCGGGGGTACTTGATCAAGAACAATTTACCTTCAATGACAAGATGGCGGGGGTACTTGATCAGGAAAAATATACCTTCAATGACAAGATGGCGGGGGTACTTGATCAGGAACAATATAACTTCAAATACGGCCAAGGCTGGACCCAATTCGCTGTAACTTTTTTACTTGATCAGGAACAGTATACCTTCAATGACAAGATGGCGGGGGTACTTGATCAAGAACAGTATACCTTCAATGACAAGATGGCGAGGGGGTACTTGATCAGGAAAAATATACCTTCAATGACAAGTTGGCGGGGGGTACTTGATCAGGAAAAATATACCTTCAATGACAAGTTGTCGGGGGTACTTGATCAGGAACAGTCTCACGAACAGGCTGAAGAAGGCCGGGTACACAAGGTACATGAAGTAGGTATTATCCAAACTGAAAAAAAAAATTTTAACGATGTAAATTAAATCCCAAAATTACAACCTTAAATTTTTATATAATTCCTTTTTATGAAACATTACAATCATAATAAACAGATTTGGTAATTCGTTTAGTAAATGCTCCTGTTGGGTTTTTACTATTTTCTACAAAATCGACCTATAATTGTTAAGATTATGGCCTTTTCAGGATGAAAATAGGAAAAATAATTTTTATCTTTGCCTCTCATTTAAAAACCTAGAAAGATATATGCTGATCAAAATGGTAAATTTGTTTATCATGGCTTTAATATAATTTACAAACGTTTTAAAAGTTCTAGCACTAAAGCTGATCGTGGGAGAAGCTGAAATGTGCTTTTTGAACATATTTCTATTTGCGCAGAAAGCTAAATAACCCCAAAACCAAGCCAATTTTTGCTTATGTATTTCTTTTTCTTGGATGTACACATTAGATTTAGTTCTAAATGTGAAGTAATCAATATTTGGTCAAGAAAAAACATAAAATGATCCGATTTTTTGTCCAATTTGATAAATCTAAAAGACCTAATATTTGAGTAGTGTGTCCTATATGTGTGTCATTCCTAAGTTTAAAAAACTAAAACTGTCCTATATGTATATATTATATATACATTTAGCAAAATTGGCGTCAAAATTAATGTGTGCTATAACAATTTATAACACTGTTAAAGTTTTCGAGAGCGTTGAATCTTTGTAATTGAAAACGCATATAGACGCACAGAAAAAAGATATAATCCGAATTATTTTTATCAAGTGTCATTTTAATGTTTTTATGCGCGGCGCAAAGAAACACGATTTTGACAAATAAAAAGAAAAGTTTTTGAGAGAGTTGAATCCTTGCACTAGAAAACGCATAGACGAACAGAAAAAAAATGTCCAGATTATCCAAAGTTACATTTTTATGTTTTATTCGCGGCGCACAGAAAAAGGGAAAAAATGGCCAACTACCCCAATTTTTGATTTTGGGCCAGTTTACATCTGCAGCTGTTATTTTGGCTAAGGGTGCTCTGAAGATTTTGGACAGAAGTTTCCTCTTTATCGAGAAAATTCTTAAAAAGGCAAGAACCTTCTAAATACGGATGTTTAAGTCCAAAAACTTTTTCACACGTCATGCCAAAATTATTATTCTAGGTAATTTTATGAAATGTTTGTGTACTTGTCTTGATATGGTTATTTCTAGATAGAATAAGTTTTTAAGAAAGCAGAATTTATTTCTATTTTCATTCAAAACAAAAAAAATATTTAAGAAATATTTTTTTGAGAGAAAATCCGGGAACCAGCTGATGAGTAAAATTTAACCATTATAAAAGGCTTTTAAGACGCATCGCGCCCATTTTCTATTTCAATTTTGAACAATGTCTCGAGTATTCATTGTACAACAAAAACAGTAAAAAGTTCGTGGATTTTATAAAATATTTCGTGGATTTTTTAATTAAATAAAAATCGAATTTTGTTTTGACGCAAATATTTAAAATTTTGATCATTTATAAATTTCCCCTGGGGTCATGCTAGGTCCCACACAAAATTTGGGCCTGATTGGTTTAGCAGTTTTGACATTTTTTGGTCACAAACAGAAAAACAGACAGACAGACAAGCAAAGCACAGGGTGAGTCAAAAAAAGTGATTAGCGGCGTCTGATGAAAATTGTACCTTTTTGTGCAACTCTCCTTTATGGTATTTTTTTAATATTTTGTTGAAATTTTGTTAGTTTTTTTTGGTACTCCAATGGTCAAAAAAAAAATCCGCGTTACTTTTGATTTCTCTCATAATAAAAAGTTCAGAAAAGTAAAAATGATTATATATATTATTTCTATCAAATTAGAAAATTTTGTAAATATTGAATAACAGAATCACAAATAATTTGTGAAACTGTAATAAGAAAATTCGCAATTTTCAGTTCTGGTCTGATTTTTAAGGAAAAGTTATTTAAATCCTCTAGTTCCTTTCTTCTTTTAGTATATTCTAAAATTATAAGTATGCGCTGTGCAGTCGAACTTTTCCTTACAAATTAGACAAGAACTGAAAATTGCAAATTTTCTTATTGCAATTTTGAGAATTTTCTGTGATTCTGTGATTCAATATTCACAAAATTTTAGAATTTGATAGAAATAGTGTATATTATACACACATTTTTCTTTTTCTGAATTTTAGATTTTGAGAGGAAAAAAAAGTTTCGCGGATTTTTTTATTTTGGGCCATTGGAGTACCAAAAAAAAGATTCCAAAAAATATTGAAAAAAACATGCAGGAGAGTTGCACAAAAAAGTACAATTTGGCACCAGACGCCGCCTAATTACACCTAATGATCACCTGAAAAAGTTTGAGCACATCCTAAAATCCTGGTCTTCAAGCTGAAGCAAGCGGAATAGTTCATACAGAGCTAGATTCTAAAACATAAAGCTTGACACATTTAAAAAGGTTTAAATAGCGTTTTGTATAAACTTTTGTTAGTTTTTGGCACTTTGAAAAGACTGCATTGAATATAAAAAGGTTTTAAGTCTTTCACACCTAGCTAAATTTTTACGTCTGACGCAAAAACGTTTTAAATTTTCATTTCTTCTTAGTTCGGCAAAAATACAATGGGTTTTGTAACGGATAAGTTTCGCCGAATATTAAACTATATCAATACATTGAAGACGACTGTTCTATTTGGGTTTAATTTCTACAATCTTTTTTTAAATTACAAGTTTACAAGAGAAAGAGAAGATGTTAATTGAAAGCTTCTCTTTGTTTCCATGTTTATGGGTGGATCCATCTTTGCTGTTTGAATTGCAAAGTGGAAATCAAAATTGAAGTCGAAATTCGTCTTCATTGTACTGATATATATGACGATGACTGTGAGTAATGTTAAAATTCTAAAAAGAATGGTAATATTTAAGTTGCATTTTTAAATAGTTGAACAGTCTCTTTAAGGACTACTTTATAAAATTTGCTGCTTAAAAGAGGATTATCTACATATTTACCTGTAGTAAGATGTAATCTAGTAGTGTAAGAACCATTCCATAGTTGAGAACAGTCCAGCAACTTTATACCAAACACAAAATTGTTTTTGTATTCCGAAGTTTTGCACAAAAAAAAGCCTAATTTTGGTACAGGTAAGTACTGATGCGGCTAGGAGTTTTTTTTCGACCTTTCGTTAACGGTTAGTTAGAATAACAGAACGGACCAATTTTTCAGGAATCCGTTCGTTCGTCGGTAGCTAATTTTTATTAAAGTGAACGTTAACGATCTCAATTTAAAATATTTAATTAAATTAACGTTGGATAATTGAGAAAACTAATATTTCATGTTTTATAATTAATTAATGTAAAAATATCACCCGAGGGAGAAAAAATCGAAGACAGCATCAAAAATTAGAAAAACTAGCCGTTTTTTTTAACGTATTCGATCATTCTGTTTAATTTCCTGTATTTCTCATGGACGATCTTTTCCTTTTCATATCGTTATCAAAATTAATGATTTTGCCGTCTCATTAAAGCAATTTTCAAATAGTTTTTAAACCCTGTAGTTCGTTAAGGAAACGTTGTTTAGCTCCTATAGGTACTGATGGTCATCGTGTTGCCCGTTTTTAAACGTTTTAAACTACAAACATTCCTATCTTAAAATTTTGAATAATGTCCCATGCAAAATGAACCAAATATTACAATATGAAAAGTAATTCAGAAAATTAATGCAAACGAATTTATTTTCTTTAAAAAAAGATGTATCACCCCCAAATAGTTGCCAGTTTTTAGAGAAACTTTAGCATCGGTTTGTTTCAGCTGTTTAACAGTGATATTCATGATACGTTTAAGATGTAGAAGATAATTTTGGAAATTTAGATTGTCCAAAACCGTAGCTAGCAGGTAAAGGCAGTTTAAACAAAACTAAAGAAGTAATTGGCGAAGTTCTCATCAATTCATGCGTTAGAGCTTGCAACCTTTAGATCAATGTGTATTTTGTGCATTTTAAGGTAAAAATATCAATGGGGGTTAATTTATTATTCTGGCAAATATATAAAATTAATCAAACACTGAAAATCATATAAAATAATAAAAGCAAATTTTAAAACACTAGGCTTTTAGAGCGCTTCTATTTAAATTGTGAACATGTTCAAAAAGTTCACATTTTAAAAAAGTTTGCGGATTTTTAAGAATTTAATTTTTTTTTTTAAATTAAAAACCTTTAAAACACATTTTTTTAATTTTTATCATTCATAAACCTTCCCTGTGGTCAAGTGATGTCCCACAAAAAATTTGGGCCCGATCAGTACCTTTTAATTACTTTGCGTTGACCCTTTTAAATAATTGATTAAATACAAAATAAGCTTTCCTTGAACGTTTGTAGAGATTAAAGAGAAGTGAACTACAAACTCCAGTATTAATCACACCCAAGATAATCGGTAAACAGTTCACTAAATTACAGAGATTAAAGAGAAGTGAACCACAAACTCCAGTATTAATAAGATCCAAGATAATCGGTAAACAGCTCACTAAATTATAGAGATT
Organism: Eurytemora carolleeae; assembly: GCF_000591075.1. NCBI lineage: Eukaryota > Metazoa > Arthropoda > Copepoda > Calanoida > Temoridae > Eurytemora > Eurytemora carolleeae. The sequence continues at coordinate 30,464 of NW_019397467.1, read as the reverse complement.
AAAGAGAAGTGAACCACAAACCACAGTATTAATCACACCCAAGATAATCGGTAAACAGCTCACTAAATTATAGAGATTAAAGAGAAGAGAACCACAAACTCCAGTATTAATCAGACCCAAGATAATCGGTAAACAGTTCACTAAATTATAGAGATTAAAGAGAAGTGAACTACAAACCACAGTATTAATCAGACCCAAGATAATCGGTAAACAACTAACTAAATTGTAGAGATTAAAGAGAAGTGTACCACAAACTCCAGTATTAATAAGATCCAAGATTATCGGTAAACAGCTCACTAAATTACAGAGATTAAAGAGAAGTGAACCACAAACTCCAGTATTAATAAGATCCAAGATTATCGGTAAACAGCTCACTAAATTACAGAGATTAAAGAGAAGAGAACCACAAACTCCAGTATAAATCACACCCAAGATAATCGGTAAACAGTCCACTAAATTGTAGAGATTAAAGAGAAGAGAACCACAAACTCTGGTATTAATCAGACCCAAGATTATCGGTAAACAGCTCACTAAATTATAGAGATTAAAGAGAAGAGAACCACAAACTCCAGTATTAATCAGACCCAATAAAAACAGCATTTTTAATTGTTAAAGGGTTGGCTCTGTGCTCAATAATATACCAAATTCTTATAATACCATGGCTTGTCTTTTGTTTAAAAAAAAAAATATTTGCTTTCCAATCAACAACATGAGTAATCTAGTTAAAAATTTGCGCCATAAATTTATGTTCTAGTGTCTTTTTCATATATTTCTTAGTGTATGTAATTAGTCATATTTACTATGTTAAATTGTTAATGAAGTCCCTTATTACAGTATACAGCAGTTTTTGTAATTCATCAACTAGTCATGTTTGTCAACTTTAATCGTAGGTCTGTGCAGCACTATAAGTAGTAAGTAGTTCCTGACAGTATTTAACTATATATTTTGTCTGTCCATAATCCATAAAAGTCTTTCTAATCGAAGTCCGTCTTTCCTTGTCTGCCACTTAGGGGCTTATTCCTTATTTCCTCTTAAGCCTGCACAGGTTCTAATAGTCCGATATAATCAATTTTATATTTCTTGTTATTCTTCTTAGGTTGTCAGGTTTTGTGTAACATTAAATGATATATGTAAATTGTAATACTTCCGTTTCCACAGTGTTCTGGATCTTATTGTACTTTACCAAAACCGTTGAAGTAAGAAAACAGAACCATTTAGCTCAGCTCTCTGGGGCCCTGCCTACTTAGGAATGAGAGAGAGATGTAACCAGACAGCGGATGACTCCACTGCTCCTCTTTCTCAAACCTCATACGGTTTTAATCCAACCAACAACTCGGTCTGTCAAAATCTACGAAATTTTTAAAATCACTTTTCGAACAAGAAAAAACGAATATCTCAAAATGGAAAATCTGAACATTTCATTAGCCTAAACTAAAATTTATTTATTTATTTAAATGGACTGTAACTTGTAAGCTTAAAAATTCAAAGATGCAAAGATGTCAATTGCCAATGTCCAATTCACAACGGTATCCAGTATTATAAAAGACTGTACTCTGAGTATCCACTGTACCCTGAATATCCACTGTACCCTGAGTATCCACTGTACTCTGAGTATCCACTGTACCCTGAGTATCCGCTGTACCCTGAATATCCACTGTACCCTGAATATCCATTGTACTCTGAGTATCTGCACTGTATCCTGTGTATCTGCACTGTACCCTAAGTATCCACTGTACCCTAAGTATCCACTGTACCCTGAATATCCACTGTACCCTGAATATCCACTGCACCCTGAGTATCCACTGTACTCTGAGTATTTGCACTGTATCCTGAGTATCTCCACTGTACCCAGAGTATCCACTGTACCCTGAGTATCCACTGTACTCTGAGTATCCACTGTACCCTGAGTATCCACTGTACCCTGAGTATACACTGTACCCTGAGTATCTGCACTGTATCCTGAGTATCTGCACTGTACCCAGAGTATCCACTGTACCCTGAGTATCCACTGTACTCTGAGTATCCACTGTACCCTGAGTATCCTCTGTACCCTGAGTATCCTCTGTACCCTGAGTATCTGCACTGTATCCTGAGTATCTGCACTGTACCCTGGGTATCCACTGTACCCTGAGTATCCACTGTACCCTGAGTATCCACTGTACCCTGAGTATCTGCACTGTACCCTGAGTATTTGCACTGTACCCTGGGTATCCACGGACCCTGAGTATCCACTGTACCCTGAGTATCCACTGTACCCTCAGTATCCACTGTACCCTGAGTATCTGCACTGCCCAAAAAAAACTTTGGGGTGTTTTGGGAGCTGAGGGAACAATTTTCGTTTAAATTTCACACTGCTGCAGTGTCGTTAGAAAGCTTTATTGCTTTAAGCAGTTCTCAAACATGGGCGTAGTGGGGGGGGGGTTACCCCTGTGCACCCTATAGACATGCACCCCCTAGGCCCACCCTAGAGCCAGGGCCAGGCTGTAATAATATATTAAACTGTCATATATATTCAGATTTTTTTCTTATCAAATGACACTGTTACAATTTGTCCATTTTATGATAATTTCTCAAATTCTTTCTTTTCCCTTAATCTTATTTACAATATTTTTTGCGGGGTTTCATTTAAAATCCATTTCAGTCTCTCAGTTTTATTAAGCTTTAATAAATAATTGTCACCTGTGTAATCTAGTCATAATATATGATTGATATCGATATGATATATGATAAACTCAAAAACATCAAATATATTTTTTGCTCTTTTACTACTAGATTTTATAATGGTATTATGGTCAGATGACTAATAGTCAGGTAGATTTTAAGCTTTAATTTTTTTTTCTTAATACGGGTATTTTAGGGAGGTGCACAAAAAAAATAATTTAACCCAAACCTCCACTGCGCCCCTGTTCTCAGGTAAGATGTTGTTAGACAAAAATTTAATGTCTTTATAAATTGTTTTGGAAAAAAGATTAAGTTATGAAATAGTTTTCTAAGACAGCTAATAATTAAAAATCCAACATTCTGAATCTTTGTTAAGTGAAATAATATTTATTTCATAACTTTAGAATAAGGTATGCCCTTAAAAAGTTAAAACTTCATGTTTAAGAGAAACTATGGTTTCAGCGACATGGAAGGGAGGAATAAGATTTCCGTATGTTACAACTAACATTTAGATTGTAAACAATTAACTGCACAGATGATTAACAACTAAACAGCTGATTTATTTATTTATTAGCTATGATTTTTTATTTCTATTTCCATTTCGCATCAAGAAGATTGTATTTTTTCAAAAAAAGATTTTGAAGGAAAGGTCGAAAATTCTAACGAAGTTCGCAAAATTTTCGAACAAATTTTGAACTTCGCGTAAATTATTCAACTAAAATATTCTAGAAAATGAACGAAAATTTTCGTTTTCATTCACATTTTTGTTGGATGAAGGAAATTTTCGCGAAAGAGATTAAACGAAAATTTGGAAACCCTAATAAGCCCTCCCTTTCAGTCTGAAACTGGGCTTTTATACCAACTACCTGAGTCCTTATGGGCACACTGCCTGAATGACTACTTTTTCCTGTAACAAACTAAATCTTTGTTTTGACCCACTTTTAGTTATTAGATTTTATAATTTTTGGCTTTCTGGAAAACCTTTGACATAAAGAAATGGATTGCACAAGTTTTGCAAAGAAAATTTTGCACATTATTTGCATACAACTAGTCAAAAGAAATTTGTACATTTTTAGTTTGTCTGAATCAGGTTATTTAAAATTTTGCAAATTTTTTTGCATATTTAAAATGGCATGGACATTGACAAGGGTTTTTTGAAAATCTATATTTTATCATTATTTGGACATTTTAACTTTATAACTGGATTTTGCAAAAAAAATTCAATTTTTGCAATATGCAATTTTTTTTAGCAGATTCTGAAAATAGAGCAGAAGAGCTTTTAATGATGTATCATTTGTCATATTAGGACATCAAACATGGGATTTAGAGGTGGATGGGGTCCATGTTTAGAAATGAATTCTTAAGTCGACATTTTCTTGTAAAATTGTTATTAAGTAAAAATATTATTAAGGAGAGGAGGTTTTATACCTCTGAAGGGTCCAAAAATCGTTCTCTAGGATCAACTACCTAATTCACTTTTATTCTGGAGACAAATGGTGTTTTATTTATTTACAAGTGTACACTTTATAAGTGATACAATTCAATTTTTATTTTCAATTAAATGAGTTTTGAAGGAAAATAATTGTGATTGTAATTAAAGGGTAATTTCCTATAGAAAGATTAAAAATTTGAAGGTGGGGTTGAAGAGGGGGGGGGGTTGAAGGTTTACCGAGATTTTCTATTTTATCAAGTTAATTATAATTTAAGGCAAAATGGAAGATGTAAGCAGAAAAAGAGCATGGAAGCCTGAGGAGGAAATAGGAAATGGCGATGTAAACAAAGATTCTATGAAAGGTATACACCCATGCATGTGTTCCCTCCCCTCTTTTTCTCGAATTCGATTTTCTAGTTTAGCACACTGCTTAAAATGAATCATCAGATTTCAAGTCAAAACACCTAATTTTTATTTCGGATTATATTAATATGTAGACTTCTGAGATATAATCTAAATTTTCTGAAAATATCCCCCCAAGGATTTTTAATTAAATACATTTTAAAGAAATTGTAGAAATCAAGTGCATTTTTAAGTCTAAACTCAATCGTAACTGTAGGTTCAATGATTAATCAAGATTATTCTGTGTTTTTTAGCGATATTTTTCAGAACCGTTGAAGGCAGGGTCCCCAAATTTTGTGAATTTTCCTTAACAGTCATATGACGTTTCAGCAAAAAATCAAACCCTTAAGTGAACTGTATAATTGCCCAATTACTGCCTAAAAAAGACTTTTTCTAGTAAAATCAGTAGTACATCAAAAAACTGTTTCGGGCCTCATTTTGACAGTCAGGCAGTTGAGTTAGGGGTTTAATTTTATGCTACAATAAGTTTCATGACTGTTAAAGAAAAATTAAAAAATTTGGAGACCATGTCATAAACTGTTAAAAAAATATCGTCAAAAAACCAAGATAAAGCTTTAAGCAGATAAAAGTCTTGAAATGAAAGTTTTGTCTAATTTAAGACCTGTGGATGTACTTGATTTCTATAATTTCTTAAAAATTGATTTGCTCAAAATTCCCTAGATGGCATTATCTGAAAATTGAGAATATAACTCAGTAGCCTGCATTTAAACATAATCCAAAGAAAAAGTTTAGTTTTTTTGACTTGAAACCTGATGGTCCATTCTCAGCAGTGTGTTAGGGAAAATTTAAGATTTTCAAGATTGAAATTAAATTTTTAGCGACATTACGATCCTTTTTAATGCCACTTTTCATGAAGTGAAAATAAATACTAACTATTTGTGATGCAAAAATGTTAAGTAATTCATTTATTGGTAGGTTTACTTTAATCATAACATAAAATCTTTTCTGATAATAATGTATCAGTATGATTATGACCTCATTATACCTCGAATTTTTTCATGCAAATAGCTTCTCAATAGCATTTAAGAAAAGAAAACGTGCAAAATTTTCATCTACAAGTTAACAATCTAGTTTTTTATCAGAGACATTTATTCAGGCCCCTTTGACCCTTTTTGGCTTTCAGGTCATTAAATATTTTGTGCGCCCCCCCCCCTTGGAAAAGTTTCTTGTTACGGGCCTGAACTGTGAACAGTGAACAGTGAACACCTCGGAGTTTAAAGGACTTTGGACCCCTGTCATACATGCAATTTTTCCCAGGATGGGTTTGACGCGACGTTCTTTACCCTGGAAAAAAATTATACCGCTTTTGGGGAAAAGGCAGTTTTTTTCAATTTTAAATTTAAGAAAATGAATGCTATGTAAATTTCTGAATGAATTAGGGGGGGGGGGGGTTAATTATCTCTCCAACAAAATTCGATTTTCATTAGATTTGAAATCCACGAAATTTTTTTTTTTATAAAATTTGCGAACTTTTTTTGGTTTTGTTTTATAAGGTATGCAAAGAGAATATGTTCACAATCGAAATAGAAAATGGTAGAAATTTTTTTTCCGCGGGGAAAAAAAGATGGCGGGGGAAAAGCATTGAGATTTATATGTTTAGATGATTGGCTGGATAATGTTGAGAAAACAGACTCGAACTCGAATTACTCACTGAAAGGCAGGAACAAATAATTTTATAACAAGAAAACTAGTTTGATAAAAATATTGGATACATTTGGTGAACAGTCCCTTTCAGAGGCGTACACTGGGGAGGGGCCCCCCCCATGGGGCACTAAAGTCTATGCTTTTTAGGGGATTTTTAGGCCCCAACGGGTGTTGAGCCCCTCCTCGACAAATTCCTTTGTACGCCCTGGAGGGACGATATGTTATATATTATTAAACTATTCTTTAAGAAGAAGGTGTCTGTGCTATCTGTAGGGCTCTACCTAAACAATCACCGCTCTACGGCTGCGATAAGGAATGGAAAAGAATTTAATATCACAAAATCCAAATAGGGGTTTTTGGAAGTAGAGGAATTAATAAAGTAAAACAATAATCACTTTTTCTTATTATTTACATTTGGAAGCTTATGGATGCACAACTCTATTTCAAATATTAACAAATATTTATTCTCCATCTATTCTTTTTTTTCAGGGGCATTTTATCTGCAGCTCTTGCAGGGAGCAGGGGGGTGTTCTCCTCAGTTGCCCCCACTGTTTTAATTCGGTAAATATCATCCAGTGGTTCTATCAATTTTAAGCAAAGTGTAATTTTTAATTGTAATAACTGATATTTTTCTTAAATATTTTTACGCCATGTTTAGAAATGAATTCTTAAGTCGACATTTTCTTGTAAAATTGTTATTAAGTAAAAATATTATTAAGGAGAGGAGGTTTTATACCGGGGTTGAAGAGGGGGGGGGGTTGAAGGTTTACCGAGATTTTCTNGTCACCACAGTATTCTGGTTAACACTGTATTCTGATTACCACTGCATTCTGGTTATCACTGTATTCTGGTTACCACTGTATTCTAGTTGCCACTGTATTCTAGCTGTCACTGTATTCTAGCTGCCACTGTATTCTGGTTATCACTGTATTCTGGTTACCACTGTATTCTGGTTACCACTGTATTCTGGTTACCACCGTATTCTGGTTACAACCGTATTCTGGTTACCAGTGTAATCTTGTTACCACTGTATTCTGGTTATCACTGTATTCTGGTTATCACTGTATTCTGGTTACCTCTGCATTCTGGTTACCACTTTATTCTAGTTCCCACTGTATTCTGGTTATCACTGTATTTTGGATACCACTGTATTTTGGTCACCACAGTATTCTGGTTAACACTGTATTCTGATTACCACTGCATTCTGGTTATCACTGTATTCTGGTTACCACTGTATTCTAGTTGCCACTGTATTCTAGTTGCCACTGTATTCTGGTTACCACTGTTTTCTGGTTACCACTGTATTCTGGTTACCACTGTATTCTGGTTACCACTGTATTCTGGTTACCACTGTATTCTGGTTACCACTGTATTCTGGTTACCACTGCAATCTGGCTATCATCTGAACTATTTTTTGCTTCGGTTTTTAGGTTTAAAAAAGTAAAATGTGATAAAAAGAATAAAAAATATTTTTGGAACATTGAAAAACAGTTTCCGAAACCAAACTTTTGTAAAAATTCATCAAAAATTTAATGATAATAGCCAAAAATCCGCGAAAAATTATGATTTAAATTCAAATTTTTAATGTTTAATTTTAATTTTTTTAAGATTTCAACTGAGAACTCTTTTTTAGCATATTCTTAGTTTAAAAAGATCCGCTTTTCTGTTGAAAGGAGCGACGTCATATTAGCATGCTTTCAGTAAATACGTAATGCAATTGTAAATTTTGGTTAACAATAGAATAGACATTTTCCATTTCAGACATTTTTCAATATCTCAGCCAAAAATGGTGAAAGCCAGTGCTTATTTTTTCATCATGTACATGCAGGAACAGGATATGAATTTAAATCTTCCATATCTCCGTCTGTAGTCTCCAGATATGTAGGATCCGGCACCTTATTAATAAAAAATAAACTATTTTATTTTCTTCATTTTTTATGTTTGATAGGGGGTGTCAAAAAAATGTTTTTAGAAAATATTTTTTAAAGTAGCTAAGAATAACAGATAGGAAAAGAAAATATAAAATGCTTTTTAATCATAAGTAAACTTTATGGGCTAAAAAATTCCAAAAAAATAATATTTCACCTCCTTTGGGATGTTTTTTACTCGCAATTGAGTAGCTGATCTTACATTTCTCAGGAAATAATGCAGGTAGCAGGTGCTTCCATTGATACCATGATCTAGGAACAGGATGATGATATACAGTCAGATTTGTCTCCATTTTCTCAAAATAGTTAGAAAATGTTGTTTGTCCAAAACATCGATAATCCCCTGCATAAATAGATATAAAGATAGATAGATATGGATATATATATAGATATAAATATAGATATATATATATATATATATATATATATATATATATATATATATATATTGCACCCCGCGACTAACGGGTTTCCCCTCGTACGTAAAGCGATCCTACTGGAACAGCAGAGAGCCTGCTTATACGCGCATTTTCACAAGGTTTTTTATATATATATGTATATTTAGATATTAAGGAAAAGATAAAAATGACTTTTTCTTTAGGAAATCAACATTCGTCTGACAGAACTAGAGACTAAGTTGTTCACCAAGGTAAAGCACATTGTATTTTCACTGGGATCAGTAAAACTGTGGAATTGGAAGACGACTGTTGGACTCAAGTTTTGATTTTTAATAGAAATTGTGCAGTGTACACATATTTTAATTAGTAAGTTGATTTAAGGTGCTGTTAAGTTTATTTGCTGTATAGCATAAAATAAACATAATAGTGCTTAAATATTGCCTGCCCGTTAAACAGTTTTATTTGTCCCATTATAAATAATTATTTTTTAGTACTTAGTAAATTTTTTCATATTTTGTTTTATTCAAAATCTTTTAGATGTGACGGTTTGGTTCACGTACAAATGTAGTATTTTGTGCAAGGGTGAATATTTTTCAGATGTAACCCCTTTTTGATGATTTGGGGAAAAATGAAAAATAGGACATCAAAATGCAAGTTATTTAATTCTTTTTGATATTTTTTTACCCATATTTTTACCTTTTGTCTCCTAAAAATTTAAATTATTAATTTTCCCAATTCAGCGAAAAAAACTAGAAAAATATTTGTCCTGTGGGAAATTTTTTTTTCAAAAGTGGGAAAGATTTTTCGAGAAAATATGCACCCTTGTTTTATTGTTAGGATTGTAACTTAACTTTGCTAAAACTTATTATTTTGTGTCAGGATTGTAACTATGCTGTTAAAGGGTGTACACAGAAGATATCTGAAGAAGCTAGGGTAATTTTTTTCAAATTTGAATGACAGGGTTCATCCCCCCTCACACCCATTTTAAATTAACTTTTTTTTGTATCGTTGCATCATTACTTCTTAGTCTTGTTTGATCAATACAAAATATGTGCGGTTTATCCTCTGAAATTTATTGTATTTGTATGGTTCAGATATGTTCTAGGTTCATTTGGGAAGTAACCTTACCTTATAGGACTTAATTCCAAGTGATCCTTAAATTTTAAAAATATTGTCGATTCACAACGGAACCTTATTCAGACCGCTCGCAACATTTTCAAAAAATAGCAATTTAGCCAAAATTTGTTTATTTATGTAGCAGTAGAACGACTTATGGTTGAATTAGATTACAAAATGTCATTTATATTCCATAATTTGCAACAAAATGTGCGCGAAATAATGTTCCCAGTGAAATATTAACACTTACAAATGTCAAAATCTTCAGTGAAAGTTCAAAATTTAAGGAAATCTCTAAGACGACAATCATTCCGAATTTTGTAACGCTCAACTGATCTAAAATTCTTTTTAGGAAATCCACGAGAGAACCTGTTTCTATAGAATTGTTCAGTGTCCCAAGCGTTTGTTTGCCAAGTCTTGTACTTTCAGTGATTCGCTTCGGTTCATTAGGAAATAATTTTTTTCTGCCACAAAAAATATAAAGGGACAGGGCGCAGTGAAATAGGTTTTTAGATTGCCTTAAAGGGACTTTCGACCTAATTTTAAGTGATCCTCAATTTAATGAATAGAGGGGATGAACTTTTTGCTCGCGTAAAGTTTTTTTCTAGCACTTTGATCCTGTCAGTTTTGCGCACTTTTGAAATTGTCATTTAGATTTCTAACTTTATTTTTTTTAAAGTTGAAATTATTTTTCTTTGGTCCAGGGATCATGGTAGATCCGAACACAGCTTTGACAAGGTACTATTTCTTGAAGACAGAATTAATTCCGTTGTTAAAATTTTCATGTAGAAAATACGTGTTTTGTGTATTCTATATGTACATTGTACACGCTGCCCGACTGATTCTGCTGAATTTAAGGGACGGTAAGTGTAATTTCAAGTGCATGCATTATGCAAAGTTGGCAATGCCCGATTTAAAAGTGTACCCTTAAAACCTTAATCTGATCAAAAATATAGGATACCGTCATTTTTCTGGCTCAAAAGGTGGAAATACCTGAGAGTTTCTTTCTTGCTTCATTTTACGACGAAATGCGTAAGTCACATTCGCAGAGAAACCGAAAATGAAAATAAACAGTTTAAATAAACAAGACTATGCATATCTAATTCATGCATTAAGGGTTACTTGAAATTACGCGCTTACTGTCCCTTTCAGGACGGTTTTTGCCCTTTTTGTAATCTTTTAAAAACGTGGTCCATGAAAATTAAATAGCTTTAAAATATCTGAACAATTTTGATATGATTTTAGAATTACAAATATAAACAAATTTCTTGATTTCTCTCCTCAATCAATATTAACGATTAAATTGACGTCCTTTTGGATTTCTCAAGAAACAAGTTTCCAACGTAAATAGTTGAATTAGAAATTAGATTGGGATTCAAAATTTACCTGGAAACTGAGTTATTTAAAAATGTTTTACACATAGAAACCAATGTAGAGCAAAGACAGTTTACGAGTTTCCCCTCAATTTTTAAGTAAAAGAAACTAGGATTCCAACGGAAGCGCCACACTTTCTTTACGGCGACAATTTTATTGTATTGTATCTACATATAAAAAGTTGTAATCTTTGTTTGCCTGTCTGTTTGTTTGTTTGTCCGATCATAACTTGGTAACCCTTGGACTGATTTGCCTCAAATTTTGATTGGGGAGAGCCACGGGAATGTTCTTAGCTTGGTTTTAAGATTCTAAAGTAAGTGGGTCAACTTTTATCGAAAAAAATAGGTAAAACCTTAATTGACGACAAAGCGCGGGTAATCAGTGGGACTAACTATAACCCACTGTGGGCTCCCAAGCTAGTATCATTATAAAATCAAACAAAGAAAATTTCGTCGTTTTATCGTTTATTGGATACAATCAAACCAACAAACAAGCCATATACCCACAAAGAATGAGATTATAAATACGACCTGAAACTTTATATTCAGCTTAGAAAACAATCTGAAAATGGATTATATATATACTATGGTGTATATATATATATATATATATATATATATATATACAAAGTGATTTGACAAAGAAGAAACAAGTTTAAAATTGCAGAGAATCATGAATATAAGAAGACAGACAGAATTCCGTACAGTCGTCTCTGAGGTCGTATCCTTTGTGGGTAACCCTGTTCATGCCTGTTATGATAGCCTATATATAATGAAAATAATTACATAATTTGAAAATAACATTTGAAAACATTAAATTAATCATCTTATTTTCTAGGGATTTACAACTCTGGGGCATGGGTTTATCACTAGTAAAATGATGCACGACAAGGTAATTATTTTTCATATTTTTAAAAGAACTTTACACCCAGTCTAAAAGTTGCCTGTTCCATGTTGTATTTGCATTCAGTCGTACCGTCCAGTCAGGCTACTCATGGTAGAATCGACCCAGCACGTTTTATTCAACGAATATAGCCTGGCAAGATTTCTAATCTCAAATTTCAAATTCTCGGTGCTAGACCTCTCATGATCGTTCGATTTTTAAATTTGGACATTTTTGGAATCGGAATTTTTACCGATCGATAGACACCAGTTAGAAGTTTCACTAAAAATGAGAAAGTAAATCCACTTGTTGGTAGTTTGCCATTTTGGCTAGGTTGAAAATTAATATCGAGATTAGAAGAAAAGTTAACTTTGCTTTCGCATAAATATGTTTTAAAATGTTCAAATAACAGATACGAAACATACAAAAAGGTTTTTAAATTTGACATAAATGAATTATTCTTGTTATTTTTGTCGTATTATTATCAAAAATGGCCTCCTTGGTATATTTACGATGTAGTCCTTATGCACATGGCATATAAATTTGAATTTTAAGTGGGGTGGCCGATATGATAATTTTCGATTTGAGGCCTCCTGTCCTTGACTTTGTTATGATCATTATTATTATTGGACTTTTCATAATCAAAGATGACTTAATCAATAATGCAAGGGCTAAAAGTGTTCAATTCTGTTAATTCCTATATCATAAATATTGATATCTAATTCATACTTCATCAGATAAAGTTTACAGTCCCCGTAAGCCAAGCCCAAACACTTGTCTTCTCATTCCAGTTTTATGAGTTTCACTGTACACACTAAAAATTTATTAATTAATTAACGATTACCTTTATAATTTTACGTTTTTTTGTATAAATTTGATTTTGTACTTCTTATTTTTTTATTTTTGAATTATGCACTTTTCAATTAACAAATTAATTTTAGGAAAAGTTCTTATTTGATCTAGAGAATCAAGACAGTGCCAGGTATGAAGCATAAAAAAGATTGTATTTATTTTCGTACTTTCTGTCCTTAGAATTATATTTGATGCGGATCCATTCCCTTTAGTAATTGATAACTATTAATTCATGAAACATGATATTTTAAATCCTAATCCTAAATGGTATAAATCTGGATCCTAAATATTTTGAATCCGGATCCTAAATGTTTTGAATCCTGATCCTAAATGTAAATAGAATGGTTTGAATCAGAATTAAATGTTTGAAATCCGGATTCCAATAGGTTTAAATCCGGATCCTAAATGTTTGAAATCCGGATCCTAAATGTAAATAGAATGTTTTGAATCCGCATTAAATGTTTGAAATCCGGATTCTAAATGTTAAGAATCCGGATTCTAAAGGTAAATAGAATGTTTTGAATTCGAATTAAATGTTTGAAATCCGGATTCTAATTGTTATGAATCCGGATCCTAAAAGTTTTGAATTCTTATCCTAAATGTAAATAGAATGCAGGGTGGCCAAAATGTACGGATTGTACGGATTTTTTTTTGTAACCCTAAAATTGTACGGATTGTACGGATTTTTTTTTCAAATTGTACGGATTGTACGGATTTTTATCCTGGAAATACACCGTTTATTTTTTAATTGCGGCAAATTTTTCAAGAAAATTTCAAAAAAAAATTCTCGTCAAAATGAAGTTAGTTTAACTTATTTTCTGCATTCTTAATAATATTAGATTGATTAATGTTTCAATTGACAATCAAAATTCATTCATAATTTTCGAGATATGTCCTAGAAGTGTTCAATTGAGAATATGTATATCTATCTGTCTATCTTTCTAGCTATCTGTCTAGCTATATGTCTAGCTATCTGTCTAGCTATCTGTCTAGCTATCTGTCTAGCTATCTGTCTAGCTATCTGTCTAGCTATCTGTTCAGCTATCTGTCTAGCTATCTGTCTAGCTATCTGTCTAGCTATCTGTCTAGCTATCTGTCTATCTATCTGTCTATCTACATGTCAGTTTATCTATCTTTTTATCTATCTGTTTATATATATCCTATCTGTCTCTCTGTTTATCTATATGTGTATGTGTCCATCTGTTTCTCGGTCTATTTATCTGTCTATCTATCTGTCTGTCTGTTTATCTATCTATCTGTCTCTTTATCAGATCTGAGAACATCCTCTGAAGTTTCTTCCGTTTATCTGTAAATCTTTTCATTTTTAGTTTAATATTAACTTTCTTTTAATTGGGTGTGCAACCCCTGTACTACCTCCCACCTCGCTAATTTTAATTATATAACATCCTAAATTTACACTCCACTCTTTCTAATTATAACTTAATCGTTTGTTTGTTAAATGGCCTAATTCACACCGATCTTGTTCTCTAGTTCTCTAGTTCTCTGGTTCTCTTGCTCTCTGGTTCTCTGGTTTTCTAGTTCTCTAGTTCTCTACTTCTTTACTTCTCTAGTTCTCTAGTTCTCTAGTTCTCTAGCTCTCTAGCTCTCCAGCTCTCTAGCTCTCTAGCTCTCTAGTTCTCTATTTCTCTAGTTCTAAGTTCTCTTGTTCTCTAGTTCTCTAGTTCTCTAGTTCCTTAGCTGTTAGTGTTTAATATTAATGTTTAAGTTTTATATCTTTGCAACCTTATGTTGTAGACTTATTATAAGCTGTGAATTCTGCCAGATTTATTAGGCTTCGTTTCAAAAACCAAAGGTTTCAGGTTGCAAAGATAAAAGGATTTTAAAATTGAGTTTAAGTTGAGTTTCTTCAGTTGATCTTTTTTTTTCATTATTTCCGGGTTCTTATCCAAGCATTCAAATACCTACAGTAGTTTTTACTACCAGGAATATAGGTTGTTAGAGGGAACATCATTGGTTGCTGAGGGAAGGGTGGGGGGGAGTTAAGAGATGGTGAGGAGAAAGAGGTGGTGGGGAATGGGGAGGGAGACAGTGTTGAATAATATTTTCAAAAATAGTTTTATTTTTCTTAAATGTACGGATTGTAGGGATTTTTTTCGAAAATTTTACTGATTGTACGGATTTTTAAAAAAAATGCACAGATTTGTTAAAAAAAAATGTACGGATTGTACGGATTTTTTTTTCGAAAATTGTACGGATTGTACGGATTTTTTTTCGAAAATTGTACGGATTGTTCGGTTTTTTTCTGAAAATGTACGGTTTTTTTCCAACAAGTTTTGGCCACCCTGAGAATGGTTTAAATCCGAAATAAATGTTTGAAATCCGGATTCTAATCGTTATGAATCCGGATCCTAAATGTAAATTGAATGGTTTGAATCCAAATTAAATGTTTGGAATCCGGATCCTAAAACTTTTTAAATTTTATAATTTTTTTAGATTCCCTCCACTAGAGCTAGAGTTTGATCAGGAATGTAAACCAACATATTTTTTAGATAATTTATTTACCATTATTATACCGTTTATTTTTTAAATTTTTAACAAGGGTGAAATATGAAACTTCTACTCTCACCAGGAAAAAAAATACTAAATCAAGTTAGCGGCTACTTTTTTTTAAACATAAATTTTTAAAAGTATTAATTTAATTAATATTAATGATCTAACGTTTTTGATATTGGTAGAGATCGGGCTGAAAACCCCAAATGTGGGCAAGACTTGAAACTCAAATCCTCATTTAGGAGCCTCAAGCCATCCCTGCAAAATTTGATAAGATTTAGTGTTTCAAGAGTGTCACCAATTATGATTTTGTTTGACATAATATATTTTTCTTCTTCAATAGTAAAAGAATTCAAGAAATTATCATAAAATGTACTGATAAAAAATAATAGATATGCTTAATGTATATAGGGGAGTGTCAGGGATGTCAGGTTTAGTTCAGAAGGGGGCTTAAGGAGGGCCTAATTTATCACAATGTTACTTTTAGTCACGAGTACAATTATAAAAACCTTTATTTTGTGTAAGTTTACATTTTTAAAACCTGAAGAACCTGTTTTACCTGTATTACGAGAGGAAGCAATCACGAGGACTCTGGTTCTTCTTTCTTAGATATTACGGTAAAACATAATATTTGTATTTTTTTTAGTTTTTCAAAGAATAATTTCCCCCTCCCGCCCCCCTTTTGAAAATAATTTATTTCATTAGAAAATAAATTAGCTGGGGAAATTTTTTTTAAAGGATTTATGCTTTGAATGGGGGGAAATACTTGATTTTCATGGGAAAATAAATGATTTTCATGGGGAATCAATGATTTTCAGGGGAAAATAAATGATTTTCAGGGGAAATCAATGATTTTCAGGGGAAAATAAAAGATTTTCAGGGGAAATCAATAATTTTCAGGGGAAATCAATGATTTTCATGCGAAAATAAATGATTTTCAGGGGAAATCAATGATTTTCATGTGAAAATAAATGATTTTCATGTGAAAATAAATGATTTTCAGGGGAAAATAAATGATTTTCAGGGGAAAATAAATGATTTTCAGAGGGAAAATCAATGTTTAATGTATCCAACAGAACAAAAAAATGCCGTGTGCTGTGAAATTGCACCCCTCATATTGATCCAGAATAAGATTTATAGATTGTTAGGTAAACCTTTGTATTGTAGACTTTAATAATGAATTTTGGATTGGTTGGGAAAATTATGAATTAACAAGAAATTTTACAAATATTTAATATTCAAACATTTTGATAAAAGATAAAAATTACAAGAAATGATTAGAATTGTAGAATGTGAAAACATTTTTTATTTTATTTTGAGTTTACTGTTTATAATTTTTCTTTTATTTTTTGTGAATATTTTTACAGGAATCCATTTTATGAATTTATTTATATATCTTGTTCTAAACAAAGAAGAGAAACGATGACAAGAAGAATAATAAAATAAAAAATGTTATGTATTAACTGTATCCAATTTATAAAATTAAAAAATTGTTAAAAAGGGAGTAAATGTAAACGATCCCTTCAATTAATGATGTTGGTTGTTGTACTTGAGGTTGTGAGGATGTTGCTGCGAAATATTCCTGTGAGCTGAGTGTGGGTCCGGGAGACCTAGAGAAGGTCGGTAAAAAAATCATTTTGCTCCCAAAGTTACCAAAATGTAAACAAGTTCTTTTCAAATAATGTTTTCTAAAAATACAAAAAAAAATATTTTTTTTACAAACTTGAAAGAAAATTTTACGATATTTTGTTGTTACAATTAAGCGTTTTGGTGCCCTAAAAACAGTAAGAAAAGAGCTTTTTAAAGGTTTTGTTTAGCTTTCTGTGCAGTGTGAGCCAAAACTAGTAAATGATAATAAATTCCCTCTTTCCTCCTCCTCTCCTTATTTCTTCCCTTTTCCCCATTTTTTTTTTCTATTTTCAAACTTTTCCCTGGCCTTTGGGGAAAAAATGTTATATTTCTCCCCCATTACGGTTTGCATAGTTTCCTGTGTGAGCAAAACTNCCCCCTCCACCTGACATTTTTGGTAAACGGATATAGGCCCATGCTAAACAAATATTGGCAAGTCAAGTTATGAATACTTACTGTATTCATCGTAACATGTCTTGTCTTTATAAATAAAGATGAACCTCTGTTTGTCTTTTTGTTTCTTTGTTTGATTTGATTGTCCTTGGTTGAGTGGGGTAACTTTAAAGAGAAAATATGGTATCCAGGCAA
The DNA here is from genome assembly GCF_000591075.1 of Eurytemora carolleeae. NCBI lineage: Eukaryota > Metazoa > Arthropoda > Copepoda > Calanoida > Temoridae > Eurytemora > Eurytemora carolleeae. The sequence continues at coordinate 13,026 of NW_019397467.1, read as the reverse complement.
AGCCTTGTTCTCAAGCTAGTACAGAATGAAATGTGAATATGTTATGTATTTAGAATGATATATCTCTTGCTGGCCGAGTGTACAAAGGAGCGGTTGTCCCATATTCATACGATAGGTAAGCTTTGAAGCTTATTGCCATATTAAAGGGAGTGCCTGGCTAGACATGGTAGTTAAGCTGAGAATGCAGTATATTGTAGAGAAATAAATGAGAACGCAAGTTGAAATTATTCTGAATAACTGTGCTTAAATTATTTTGATATTTATTTAACTTTTTATTTTTAAATAGAAGTGGCAGGTTATTTTTTTACAAATTTCAATGATTTCCTGTTTTTCAAAAAGAATTTCAAAATCATGCTGATAGAGTTTTAGAAACTTAATATTTTTCGGAATATTTTATTAAATTATTTAAAACGTTCTTCAAGCTATAGTCATTAATACACAATGTTAATACAGTGAAACCCTTAATAACGAATACATCGGAAGAATTGATCAAATTTCGTCTTGACAATTTTTCAATGAGTTTTATACTATATTTCGTCAATTTCAGTACTTGCGAAAATAAATAAATAGCCATGAATATGCGGGAACAGTTTTAAAGAGTTCCATATAATCATTTAATTAAAAAACTAAATATCTGCAACATTCCATTATCAGAAAGTGAAGAATACGACATTTGATGTATTCTTTCGATATATTCGTTATAAAGGGTTTCACTGTAGCAGCTGTAGTCCCTGCTTTATTTTCAAACGTTGAATAAAGAAAATTTAAATTTTGAATTCATAATTATCTACAGGTTACCCACAAAGGATGAGACTTCAGAGACGGCTGTACAGAATAACATCTTGTAATTTTTCTTGCATTGAGATTCACTGTAGCTATACATTTTTTCACTTCTTTTAAAACTAATTGAAATCACCTATTAAAAGTCTAGGATACAAATGAACCTACAGTCCTTAGAATTAAAAAGTTTCAGGTCGTCTTTAAAGTCTCAGTCATTGTGGGTTACCTCTTTATGTAATTGAACTAGGATCAAAATTCACAACAGTGGACTCTGTTTGGTAATTGATGATGCCTCAGTCAGGTAAATTTAACATTCATTTTTCTGTTTCATTTGTCATAATATGTTAGTCATAAATACCTATGCCATAGTTTGCCCTGGCCATAAATACTGTTGGCATAGTTACACTTGCCATAAATATAATTGTCATAATATGTTAATCATAAATACCCTTTAGTAGTGACCTGAGATACTTTAAAGAAGGTTAAGTCTGTGATAGGATCATCAGACATAACTTTCATGGGTCGCGATCGAGAGCTAAAGTGATTAGCTTTCTGCCTATACCCCCTTTCATTTTTCCTTTAAGTCCCTTTAAGTCTGTTACTATTCCTCTTAAGCAGTACCTTAATCTCAATGCTCATGAGCTGTCTCTTAATTAGACTTGTTGGGAAGTTCTTTTTTATCTTCAAATATTTATGAATATTAATTGTAATTATAATTAATTTCAAATGATGTAACTTTTTTATGGTTAGTATTTTTATGGTTAGAATTTTTATGGTTAGTATTTTTATGGCAAGTGTAGTTATGGCGAGTGTAACTATTAAACTTATGGCAAATCAATACATAACACTAATACTAACACTTGGCCTATTTCTAACATTGAGTGATAGAGATGGGCACAAATTGAAAGACTGGGTTTTTGAGATCCCTGCCCAGATCCAGAGTAACAATCGATAGAAAAAACATTAACCAATATTTTAATAAACATGACGAGGACAACAATTCCCAATTTAAATTTTTTTTTTAAAATAAAAATTATAGTAGGAGTTCATTTTCAAGATAATGTTAGGTTTTCCATTTTTCGAACATATCCTATCCTGAATTTGAAACATCTGAACAAAGCTCACTTTCATAACTTACAAAATAAATCACTGAAAACAAAAATTATCTTATTGAAACTTAATTAACTACTGAATTATTTCCAGAATCTAAGTTTCCACATTATTTTATAAATATATGGTGTAATTTTGTTCTACTCGTCTTGGATTTAAAGATATATACTTTTGAAAAAGATAACTTTGCAGATTTGTAATTTATGACAAGTTTAACATGTGGCAAGTGTAACTTATGGCAAGTTTAAATCTTATGCCAAGTGTTAGTTATTGCTTGTGTAAATTATAGAAAGTGTAAATTTTTTTGTCAAGTGTACCCTGTGGTAAGTGTTACTTATGTCAAATGTTAATTATGGCAAACATATAATATGGCAGGAGTAAATATGACACACTTATTAATGGCAAACATATTTACGGCATTTATAAATGAACCCAATTTTAAGTCTAAACTCTATTATTTATATATAAATATATTATCAAGCACGGAGAGCCTACCCCCTAGCGTTTACACCATTTTTGTACAATGCTTTACATCAAACCCAGTGTTTTGAAACTTGTCGATATCTATTGTAGTGAATCCCTGTTTTCCTGAATCCTTGATTTCTAACAATTTCAACGTTAAAAATAGATATCTGATGGAATCCTTGCTTTTCCCATAGATCTAATCTCTTGCACCTAACAATTATAGAAATTGATGGGTTCCCCGCTGTCATAATCTGATTCTTTCTTCTCCCTATTCAGAGATAATTACATCCCTAACGTCTAGAAAAATCCCGATAAAGAAATGACTATTTTTAGTGGTCATAAACCCTCCCCCTCCCTTTCTTGTACCACTTCCCCCCTTCATAAAGAACCGATTAGTTTAAATATACTTTACATTATGCAATTCTAACTAGTAAATAAGAAAAGGAAGTTAAATAGTGCTCGTTTTATTTTGTATATAATTAATGTTTGTTATATCATAATTTTGTAAAGAATATTTGTTATTGTTATGCTTTGTAACTCATATCGTTATCTAATTCTTGATGATGGAAAGAACCCCAGGTCTTCAACACTCTACGACAAGCACTGGAAGGAGAAGGTCAACCCATCTGACCTCTCCCACTCTTCTTCTCTAGAAGACCTCGGACAACATCTACCGAGGACTGATGAACCTGAATTAGAACATTGATTACTGTTTAGTTGAACATTCTCTTTAATAAATGAACCCACACAACCCTCTCTTCACAAAAAACTGGTGGAGAGCGCCATCAAGATCAACCTGTACCTCAGCTCTACCTACCTAAACACAAGAGAAGACCTGGAGAACCAACAATAACAACAGCTGGACCTAACATGTACTGCATCCTGCAGTAACCTAGAGAACAATACTGCACAGAACACCTGGACCTGGATATATATATGCATACTCAACCTCTACACTGGGCTGAAGTGAGAACACCTGGACCTGGATATATATACATACTCAACCTCAACACTGGACTGAAGTTTGAACACCTGGACCTGGATATATATACATACTCAACCTCAACACTGGACTGAAGTGAGAACACCTGGACCTGGATATACTCAACCTCAACACTGGACTGAAGTGAGAACACCTGGACCTGGATATATATACATACTCGACCTCAACACTGGACTGAAGTGAGAACACCTGGACCTGGATCAAAACTAAGAGATACAACAGTCTACAACATGTCTGTGAGTACATTTAACTTCCTTTTTACTAGTTAATCTATTTATGTTGACATTAATCCGATAATTGAACCAATTATTACCCCCCCCCCTCNAACTACTGAAAGTTATCACCCCAACAGAGGCTAGGACAATGTTAGACAAATTCTTCATTAAAAACACCCCCCCCACACAAACACACACACACACACCTACACCACACCTAAACACAAATATTAGCACACTAGATATCAACACTCTAGCAAAACTCGTGACAGACGCACAAACACACCAAGATTCGACCAATGACACTTTTATCAAACCACCTATTCTGTACGGCTCCGAGCCACTCACACAGACAGACATAGACACATTACGACTTTATAGAAAAGACACAAGAGGTTTTGCATCCCTCGAGGGAACCCTCCAATACATAAACCAATTTTTACAGGACAAGGAACACATTGTTAATGAACACGAACTAGTTAAGGCACTTTGTATAATACTTCCCACTGACTGTCTAGAAACACTTGAGCACCTTAGATTTAAACACGCAGGGATTGAAGAAACATACAGGACACTACAAACCATACACGGAAAGCTTAAATCGGTAGAAGATATTCAAAACTCTATAGAAAGGATAGTTAGGAATAAGGACAATAACAAACCACAACAGGTTATAGACCAAATTGGATCGATCATTCTTAAGTCTAAGGGGGCGAAAGACACATTAGATCAAACAGCGATTAGAGAGACAAAAAGATATCTAAAAGATTTAGGGGGGGAAGGACTTTGGGCAGCCATTGCTTTTCCCCCAACAAAACAGGCCTATTGTTGGGGCCCCCTGTAAATAATCCCCCTGAATTATCAAACAACCCCCTTGTACAAAATTTAGAAAGTAAACCTAATGAAAATGTAGACAACGTAGAAATTGAAAACCAAAATAATATAGATATCATCAATGCCCCATCATATTTTACTCTAGAAGCAAAATTGAAAAAGTTACATAAAACTCAAAAAAATCTTAAATCAGTGGCTAAAAAGTGTAAAGTGTCAAACCAAAATACCTCATTAAATGAAAATATTCAAGAACTAAATGACAGTATAAAATCCACGACCGAAAGTATACTTTCTTTTGAGAAAACAATCAANGTAGACAACGTAGAAATTGAAAACCCAAATAATATAGATATCATCAATGCCCCATCATATTTTACTCTTGAAGCAAAATTGAACAAGTTACATAAAACTCAAAAAAATCTTAAATCAGCGGCTAAAAAGTGTAAAGTTTCAAACCAAAATACCTTGATAAATGAAAATATTCAAGAACTAAATGACAGTATAAAATCCACGACCGAAAGTATACTTTCTTTTGAGAAAACAATCAAAGTCCTACTTGATGATAAAAAGAAACTTTATTTACCCATGAATAGCTCAAAAGACGATATTTATACTAATGCAGAGGATTTCAAAAATTTTGAAGATTCAAATATTGAGCCTTTCACCTGGGTTAGACCAAAAAAACATGCAGATGCAGATCCCATTGAAATTCCAAAACCTGAAAACAAAGATACTTTAAAATCTTCGGAATCAACTGAATCCAATTCTATTGAAACCTCTAGCCCCAAAAGTGTAGATATTTTTAAGTTCCCCAAATCTTTTTTCACTTTTTTTCGGGGGGCGGGTAACCTGCCCTCCCGGACATCCCAAGCTTATGATGTAGATAAATTCACAGAACTAGAGGGGTGCATCTCAGACACACCCCCCCTAAAACCGGAAATTTTACACAATGAGATTTTAGATCCAGGTCGCAAACCCTGCTGCAACCGACCACCCCCCTCTGGAAACTCATGTATTGAACGCGAAAGAAATAAGCATTTTAAAGATAATTTAGATTTGCTCCCCCAACTGAGCCTCAACGAAAAAATGGAAAAATTTCTTTCAAAAGACAGAAAAATAAAATACAACATTGACGACTTAAATGATGTTAGTCAAACAATTGACCCTTTTTTCACCCCATCTATCGAAATCAAATCAATCCATGAAACTATTTTCTTTTTTCTGGCTTTTTTCCTTCAAGTTTCCGGTTTAACAATGACGTTCGGTTTTAATATTGCAATGAATTTGATATTAACCTCGATCCTCTGCTTTACATATCCATCAATAGCTTTCTCATTATGTTTCTATCTCAGACTTTTCACTAGCTCAGCCTTTTCATACTTAGAAACAGTCCTAGAAATATGGAATATTGAACTTTTCAAACTGAATCTAACCCCCTCTAAATTCAAATCCTGGAAAATCAGATTAAAACATAAATTCCCAAACATGTTCCCAAATACAAAGCCTAAAATTCCCAAAAACCTTCTGGCAGCTAGGATCAACTTCATTACAAATAAAAAACCAAGGGGTAACTTTAGAAAATATCTTGCAAAATATATCTTGAAATCAAAACCTGAAAACGCCAAAATTAATCATTTGAATGGCATGGCAAACTCAAACATTCTTAATCCTAGAATCCCATTTTCAATCCTTAGTTCAGTACCTCTAGTTTTAGCTAGGCTAGGAAAAAACAGTGTAGGGTTCATTTTAGATACAGGGTGTCCCACAAATATAGTACCCTTACACATTTTGGAACATTTTGAAAAAACCTCCGGATACAAATGCCTAACTTTCGAAAATAAAAAAACGTTCCAAGCTAACTGCCACAGTCAGAGACAAATTATGCCGACAATGCAAAAATAAACACTAAAGTACTGAATCTTAATCTTGAAAACGAATTTAATGAATTAAACGAATCGAATTTTGATGAAAGCAAACACAAAGATGATGATGAAACCGCTGAAAAAAACAATGAGGAAACACAAGAGTACCAAGATCTAGAATTAGAAAAGTTTATAGAATGTATAAAATATCTTGATGAAGAAGAAACCGAAGTAACAAATATTGAAAAAATCGTATGTAAACAACAAAAAACGGAATTGGAGGAAATTGATTCGGAACAGTTTAGCCTTGTAAATAAAAGTGAAATTGCAAAAATATTTTTTATTGATAAATATTCTAACTGTCTCATTCATCCAAAAAATATGTGTAATTGCAAACAGTTTCCGAAAAAACATAAACATAGAAAAAAATTCGCCGAAGATATGCGCCCAAAATTATCAATAATGAAAGAAGAAAATGCTGAATTAATTATCTTTATAAGAATTCCTGGGAATTTAAATATTGCATATAGCCCAATTGCTGCTTTCCTAAACAAAATATTAATAAAAAATAATCTCACTACCTTAAATCTATGTTTAAACAGTAAACTCTCTGACACCCTCCTGGCCTCCTTCTCGTCTGTATATACTAGTACTGATACTCCTAAAAAATGGAAAATATTTATTTCTAATTCTGAAAAAATACATAATATCTCAACGGGAGGCGGGGAACAAACAGTTTATAAACAACAAGTTTATGGAAATTCCCAAAATTCAATCCCAAGCAATTGTTTACAAGAACCAGAAGCAATCCCAATACTTACAGTTAACTCTTTTGAACAGGACAAAAAAACTTTTCTCTAAAATAGTAAGGAACAGAAAACAACTTTTTAGAAACATTAATTGATCATTTTAACGAAGCAGTCTCAAAAAGTCCTTCAGACATAGGTTGTATACATAAAGAAAAATATAAAATGAGCATTTCTTTAAAAAATCCTAATGCCCGCCTCCCCCTTGATCTACCATACCCAACGTCTGTAATTAATAAAATTGCATGCAATAGAATTGTGCACAATTGGTTAGAATCAGGAATAGTAGTTGAATCAAATGTGCGAACACATGGTTCCCGCCTAACAGTAGCAAAGATAAGTATAGGAAACGGAGATTTTGAAAAAATTAAGGAAAGATTAAAAAATGAAAATATAACAATCGATGAATCAGATAAATCTGAGCTACACAGACTAAACCCGAATATATTCACAATGTACGAACTAAACAAACTTTACCGTATTTGTCTTGATGCCAGATCTTTAAATGAAAACACACTTCCCGAGATCGTTTGTTCTCAAAATCCAGAGGAAGTAATTGCAGATCTGATGTCCGTCGGAAGCTCCGCGGACCAATGTAAAGAACCAATCCTAAATGTAGATAAAGATTTTCAAACTTTCAAAGAATTTTTAGAAAATGAAGACGACAATGATAAAACACTTTATTTTTCATCATTAGACATTAGAGCAGCTCATAATTCCCTTCAATTAACGGAACAAACTAGCAAATATCTTAATACTATCACGCCTGACTGGTCAACAATTAAGTTTTTAAGATCCCCATTTGGCCTAAAAAACGTTAATTCTACTTTTAACAGAGTATTAGCTGACATCCTTAAAGAACTTATTTTAAAAAAACTAATCATAATTTATGCTGATGATCTCCTTCTTTGCTGTAGAGGAAAAAATAATCACAGAAAACTTTTAATTAAAGTAATGCAACTTTTTAAAGAGAACGGACTTAAAATTAGCCTGAATAAATGTTCTGCTTTCGTCAAAAGTTATCAATTTCTCGGGTTTAAATTTGAACCATCAGGAATATCTCTAACAGATGAAAGAATTAAAAGCATAAATAAAATCCCTCAACCCAAAGACTTAAAATCCTTACAAAGATTTTAAGGGTCGTTCACATATATATCTAAATTTATCCCCAATCTGCAATCTCATCTTTTGCCCCTAACGAAACTTTTAAATAAAAAAACCGAATTCAACTGGGGACCCGAACAAACACATGCATTTAACTCGTTAAAAAGTAAAGTGACAGCAGACTGAAAACTAAATTACATAGACACGACAGAACCTTTATACCTATACTGTGACAGTTCTCGCTGGGCGGGAGGTAGCGTACTTTATCAAGAAGAAAAGATCACGAAAAGAAAGAAACCCATAGCTTTTTTTAGCCGTAAATATAGTCAAAATCAGGCAAGACGCCTCAGTATTATTAATATTATAAGGGAAATTTTGCTTAGTATTTAAATGATTTTTTTTTAGCCCAGCACAATATTACAAAATATCAAAGTGGGAGAAGAAATTGGATTCTTTAATAGGTATTACTTTTATTAATTAGACTGAATAAAATATTATTATTGATAAAATTTTAAAAATTATTACATACAAAATGTTTGTTAAGGTTTCTTTGGTGTTCAGTGCCCTTAGGAGTTTCAACTTACGAGGCAAAAAACTGTCCTGTTGATGAGAATGTGATAATATTGACTTCAAAAACTTGTTTAGAGCATTATATGACAGTCATAGGTAAATTCGAAATTATTAATTTTGAGTTAATAATATCCAATAATTTAAATTTTTATAGACAATATTTGAATAAGTATGTTTTTATATCTTAGTGAACAGAATCCAATTAGATAATATAATTTTTAAAAATAGGTGTGAATGCGTGTACACTCTGGATCATGAGGCAAAAGAAATGTTTGTTAAATTTCATGATGAAATGATAAACATTAGGTAACTTTGATTTAATTAATAGAAAAGGTATGAATGAAATATGTATACAAGTTGTTTAGGGATAACCTTCAATACGACTCTATAAACCACAGTGTTGCAAATGTTGCAGGTATTTAAGAATAATATTGTTTACAGAAAAAATATCTTTTCAGTCGCAATCTTCTCGCAAAGCTTTGTTTTAGAGAAAATAACTGTTATTCTCGCGGTTCAATATAAAAAATAATGGTTTAACCAAAAGACAAACTATCATCATTTTTTCACGAATATTTATTAATAGTAAATAAAAGTAAAGGTTTTTCTATTTTAGGCTTGATGGAGAATGTGCTTGGCAAGGGGGTGTAGGGCGTGGAACACTTGGCAGCGGAGGGGCAGGCAAACCGTGACTGACTCCTTCCAGGCTGAATCCAGGCCGAGTTCAAACCACTGCCTGAGTCTGGCTTTTTTATCCAATAGGCTCTTGCCAGCACAATCTCACCATATGAATCAGGGGTGAAATTTTGATCCATCTCCAACCAATTCTAAAATAAGAAAAAAGGCAGTATCTCTTAGGCAATATATCAACATACAATCAAACCATTCCAATTCATTTTTAAATTCTTTATTATTTCTCTTCAATCTCTCTGAAAATGTACTTTCTCCTTCTAAGTCGATTCTCCAGAATAGAAAAAAGAATTGTAAAAAGGGATTAATATTCCTAGTTTAAAGATTTTGATGTTTCTTTGTGAAGATATAATATCCCTGTACAACCTAGAAAAAAGAGAAAATGTTAATAAATTCATACTGTATCACCCTTTGTCCTTCTTATTCAGATAATTTCCGGGGCTGATTTCTAAACATTGACAGATCAAGGATAGAGAGATGTCAGAAGGATAGATGACAGACTGAATTGGAGCTCTAAAAGACATTTTTTGACCTAAGAACCTTATTTCAAGTATTTTCGTCGAAGACGACATTTAAAACTGTCCTGGCATTGATAGGCGCTCAATTTCTAAGTCAAAACTCAAAAATAGTCAACCTTTAGTCTCAGTGCTCACACTCATTCCGACAAAACCTCCCGAATCAAAAAAAACGTGGATGATCTTAGTCGATTCAAAATCAAGGAAAAAATCTGCAGAAAGAACATTATAGTTCCAATAAATCATGAAGAAAATAAATAAAAATTTAAGATAATTTTTTCTGAATTTTGTTAAAAAAGAGACTTGTAGTTTTTTTCTTCTTCCAAAAATAATCTACAGAAGCCCTGGCTTGACTGGAAATGGAAACCCTGGTTGCTGAGAACCTTTCGAAATTTTCTATTTAAAAAATCAGAAAAAAAAAATTCCAAAATTTTCATTTAAGAGAATATAACAAAAGAAATAAATATTTAGAAGAAAAAAGATTTTTAAGAAAAATGTCGGAAACCCTGAATGTCTTTTCACGGAGGGCGCTGGTAGCGCCCACGCACTTTTTGATACTCTTTCCGTTTCCAGGGGCCGACAAACGTTTTCCAACACGTTTGCCCGGCACTTTCGTTTCTTCTTCCTTCCCATCAACATCTAAGTTTTTCTGTCTTCTCTCTTTATTTTCCGCTATGATTATTGGTGTGCATCCTGTCGGAGGGTTCTCCACCTCTACGGAGAATGTGATGAATGTTGTGCCTGTGATGGATCCGGAGAATACCGGGTATGGAGGTAAGAATTCGATTTTATTCAATTTCAGTTCTTCTTCATTTTTATTTTCAGAGATTAATTTGTATAATGATTGGAATGTTAAAACTAATAATTATTTCAAAGTATCTCGAGAAAATAATATATTTAACAGCTTTTAAGGAAATCATTTAAAGTTAATTGTAATTGAATTAGTGAAAATGCAGAGAAAGAGCTGTGAATCTGAGCAAATTTCTTTTTCTTTAAGATTCGAAAGTTGCCCTGAATTTCTCTAAATACGTCTTCATAATTAACAAATTATTCCTTAAGATTGGTTGGAGGGTCCTGTCGCTCACGGAAAGCAGAATCTGGGTGTCAAGCTCTTCGGGCTTGTACTGGAGAAGCTGGGTGTGGCTACTGATGTCCTGGATGAGGAGGACCAGGAGATCCTGATGTATAACCTCATGTTGTCTGCTGCTGTGATCGGCGTTCTGGGGGTCATCCTGTGTCTCTTCCTCGCCCTGTACCGGATGGTTAAGGGTCTGAGTCTCTGCTGTGTCCCCCGGGTCGTTACCCATCCTGTCGACGCGGCAACAGCAGTTCTCCGGAGGTTTTTTCTGGGAGAACGCAACGGAGACTACTGGTTCGAGCCCGATCAGGTAGATTTTCCTAGCTGTTCACTCTTTCACCTTTATTTCTGATTAATTAATCAATTTGTTTAACATTTATAAGATTCACTTGTTTCACTTCCTGTCTGACTAATTAATTAATCAACTAGTTTTTTTCAACTCTAAATAGAGTTTTTTAATATCCTTGGTGTAAAGTTTAGAGCACTTAAAACGTTCATTCTAGTTACCTTTGTATCCGACCTATTAATTAATCAAACATTGTTGAATAACTGATAAATATTCAGGGCGGACACGCCAGGTTTGATGACGTGGATGATGGGTGGACTCTGTCCTGCCCTCGTCGTAGTTCTGCCGGAAGTCTCCCTACTTACAACTCCGTGGTGACCTCACAGCCAACCTCGACTCGAGGTGAGGGGTTTGACCGAGGAGAGGTAATACGGATGCAGTCCTTCTCTGCTGTGAGCTCCGTTAGTATGCCTCCTCCAGCTCCGCCTGCTCCGAGCTCAGTTGGAGACAGTTCAAAGGTTCCTCCTCCAGCTCCGCCTGCTCCGAGCTCAGTTGGAGACATTTCAAGGGTTCCTCCTCCAGCTCCGCCTGCTCCGAGCTCAGTTGGAAACGGTTCCTTGATGCCTCCTCCTGCTCCGCCTAGGGCCTCTACTAAGGTTTCTCAGTCTGGCCAGGGGGTGAGGGTGAGTAGCTCCGTCATGGACTACGCTCTGCCCCTGCCTACCCTGGCGATGAGGAGTGAGAAGCCTGCCGGAGCGATGTCTCTTGCCGCTGAGTTGGCCTTGGCCCGGAAGAGCAGCCTCAGAGGTTCCCGGGAGTCCCTTACTGCCAGGTAAATTAAGAGGCCTCATGCATTTTACAACTCTAAATCTCTGCTAAAAAGAGCCATAAAATTAAAAGTTGTCTCGAGGGCAAAGAAACCAAAAGCTTATTTGAGTTAAAGATGTCTCGTTTATTTTAATCAGTTTTGAAAATTTCACTGGGAAAAAGAAGGAAAAAGAAAATGAGAATTCAAATCAAAAAAAACAAATGTCATAAAAACTTTAAGCTTTGGATGTTCGTCAATGTATTTTTTTCAATTTAGGAACGCTCAGAAGTAGATCTGCTCAACCGAGAAACAGTTCCGGATCCAGGGGGGCCGTAACAGTGCATCTATATGAACCCCCACTTTCTCTTCGTCCTTTTTCTTTGTAAGGTTTGTTGTGTGGTTGGTTTTAAGTGTTGGTTTTCAAGTGTTGTGTTTCAAGTGTTGGTTTTCAAGTGTTGGGTTTCAAGTGTTGGTTTTCAAGTGTTGGTTTTCAAGTGTGGGTTTCAAGTGTTGGTTTCAAGTGTTGGTTTCAAGTGTTGGTTTCAAGTGTTGGGTTTCAAGTGTTGTGTTTCAAGTGTTGGTTTTCAAGTGTCGTGTTTCAAGTGTTGTGTTTCAAGTGTTGTGTTTCAAGTGTTGGTTTTCAAGTGTTGGTTTTCAAGTGTCGTGTTTCGAGTGTTGGTTTTCAAGTGTAAAATTTCTTGGTGACATGGAAACGACTCAACACGGAAACGGCTCAACACGGAAACGGATCAAAAATACGCGGAAACCCCTCAAAAACCGGTTTTTTTGAGGCATTTCCGCGATTTCTTCAAATTTTGAGGAGTTTCCTCTTTTTTTTGATCGATTTCCCAGAATTGTATATCCGTTTCCCCTTTATTTTATTCAAATATTTTAGAGGGATTT
>NW_019397466.1:65552-66622 GCF_000591075.1 Eurytemora carolleeae | reverse complement strand
ATGTTTTTCTACAATTAAGAACAGTTTGAGACAAATGAAATGTCCGGTCGGAAAATAGAAAATTTCCTGAAGAATCATCTAATTTTTCATCAAAACAGAGAAATTATTTTTAGTCATTATTTTTGGAAATCATAACTAATTTATCGTTTTTAGGAAATTATAATTTAATTAATATTTTTAGGAAATACTAATTAAATAAATATTTTTAAAAGATAGTAATTAAATTGATAATTTTAGGAGATTGCAATTTTATTAATATTTTTAGGAGATTACTAGCTGAAAAGCCCGTTATTGCCCGTGGGAAAAAAAATGTTGAAAAAAAAAATAATTTTTTTTACCTGTTAAATCCCCGGCCACCCATGAGTGTCCACAAAAAAATTCAGCCCATTCGGTCCAACCATTTGACCGGCTATCCGCAACATATATATATGAATGTCTTGTTTTATGATATAGATAGATAATTGAATTATCATTTTTAGGAGATAATAAGGAGAACTTAGGTAGAGGTGAACTACCCACCCCCTCCTCTACTCCTACTAGTGTAAGGTAAATTCTTGAAATAAAGGGAGTGGTCGCAATTTATAAAAAAGAGTCAGGGACGGATATTCTTATATCAAGTAAACCTCCATTTAAAGAGAGACAATTCACAACAGTCCTTTAAACCTTTATGTGATCACAAATTTGAAGAATTCGTTTTTTTAGCTTAAGTGTTTAATTTTCAATATTTCATTCATGTTTCTGTAGCAAGATTTCGGCATTTATAGAGAAACCGCAATTGAAAATACTCATACTCATTTTGATCAGATAAAACTTTCAAGGGTACCGTTGTGACTCGAAACATCCTCAAACCCCGCTAAACCGTTCATTATTTTCTAATTTTCAAACATTAAAATGATAGTTAATGTTGGGCATACTCAGGCGCGTACACAGGATTTTAGCCAGGGGGGGCAAGATTTCGCGCGAAGCGCGAAAAAAAATTTTTTGCCCCCCCCTGGCTGTTTTTTGCCCCCCCCTGGAATTGTTTTGTTCAAAAAGTCAATTAAAACCATAAGAGACACGTGTGCAGTGTA